>NC_053158.1:118039376-118270554 GCF_016835505.1 Polypterus senegalus
CACACTATGGCTTTCAGATTGTTGGAGGTGATACCAGTAAACAGATCAAGATCTTTGGACTGAGGATATGCAAAGGATTCAAAGCTTGTAGACACTTTCTCTATATTCCTTTCATCTGCATGAGTATCTCATTCTTTGTCCTCCTCACCTGTTGTTGCCTCTGTCATGTACCCAGAAGTACAACTCTCTCTGGTCATCTGTCATGGATACTTAATTTGAACTAACTTCATCTCTTCCAACAGGATAAGCCTCATCATTAATAAGAAAATCAATTAATTAAAAATAGATTAACATAAGCCCCACTAATTATAGCTGTTCATGGGAAATATAATGATTTACTTCATGAGGTAGAAGAACATAATAAATAAGAATATTTGCTTTGAGTATTTGAAATATTAAAATTTGTGCTTCAATTTAAACATTTAAAGACAAAGAAGTACATAAGAGTTGTACAAGATATGTACGAGGGAAGTGTGACAGTGGTAAGGTCTGCGGTAGGAGTGACGGATGCATTCTAGGTGGATGTGGGATTACATCAGGGATCAGATCTGAGCCCTTTCTTATTTGTAATGGTGATGGACAGGTTGACAGACGAGATTAGGATTAGGAGTCCCCGTGGACTATGATGTGTGCTGATGACATTGTGATCTGTAGCGATAGTAGGGAGCAGGTTGAGGAGACCCTGGTGAGGTGGAATTATGCTCTAAAGAGGAGAGGAATGAAGGTCAGTAGGAACAAGACAGAATACATGTGTGTAAATGAGAGGGAGGTCAGTGGAATTGTGAGGATGCAAGGAGTAGAGTTGGTGAAGGTGGATGAGTTTAAATACTTGGGACCAACAGTACAGAGTAATGGGGATTGTGGAAGCGAAGGTGAAGAAGAGAGTGCAGGCAGGGTGGAATAGATGGAAAAGAGTGTCATGAGTAATTTGTGACAGATGGGTATCAGCAAGAGTGAAATGGAAGGTCTACAGGATGGTAGTGAGACCAGCTATGATATATGGGTTGGAGATGGTGGCACTGATTAGAGAGCAGGAGACAGAGCTGGAGGTAGCAGAGTTCAAGATGCTAAGATTTGCACTGGGTGTGACAAGGATGGATAGGATTAGAAATGAGTACAGCTCAAGTTGGACGGTGGGGTAACAAAATCAGAGCAGCAAGTTTGTATTGGTTTGGACATATGCAGAGGAGAGATTGTGAATATATTGGGAGAATGTCTGAGCTACCGGGGAAGAGGAAAAAAGGAAGGCCTACAGTATCTCAAAAAAGTGAGTACACCCCTTACATTTTTGTAAATATTTTATTATATATTTTCATGGCACAACACTGAAGATATGACACTTTGATACATTGTAAAGTAGTCAGTGTACAGCTTGTATAACAGTGTAAATTTGCTGTCCCCTCAATATAACTCAACACACAGCCATTAATGTCTAAACCGCTGGCAACAAAAGTGAGTACACCCCTAAGTGAAAAATGTCCAAATTGTGCCCAATTAGCCATTTTCCCTCCCCGGTGTCATGGGACTCGTTAGTGTTACAAGGGAGCAGGTGTGTTAAATTTGGTGTTATCGTTCTCACACTCTCTTATAATGGTCACTGGAAGTTCAACATGGCCCCTCATGGCAAAGAACTCTCTGAGGATCTGAAAAAAGAATTGTTACTCTACATAAAGATGGCCTAGGCTATACTGTAAGAAGATTGCCAACACCCTGAAACTGAGCTGCAGCATGGTGGCCAAGACCATACAGCGGTTTAACAGGACAGGTCCCACTCAGAACAGGCCTCGCCATGGTCGACCAAAGAAGTTGAGTACACGTGCTCAGCGTCATATCCAGAGGTTGTCTTTTGAAAATAGACGTATGAGTGCTGCCAGCATTGCTGCCGAGGTTGAAGGGGTGGGGGGCCAGCCTGTCAGTGCTCAGACCATACACTGCACACTGCATCAAATTGGTCTGCATGGCTGGCGTCCCAGAAGGAAGCCTCTTCTAAAGATAATGCACAAGAAATCCTGCAAACAGTTTGCTGAAGACTAGCAGACTAAGGACATGGATTACTGGAACCTGATGACATCAAAATAAACTTATTTGGTTCAGATGGTGTCAAGCGTGTGTGGCAGCAACGAGGTGAGGAGTACAAAGATAAGTGTGTCTTGCCTTGGGAGTATCGTGGTTTGGGGCTGCATGAGTGCTGACGGCAGTGGGGAGCTACAGTTTATTGAGGGAACCATGAATGCCAACATGTACTGTGACATACTGAAGCCGAGCATGATCCCCTTCCTTCGGAAAATGGGCCGCAGGGCAGTATTCCAACATGATAAAGACCCCAAACACACCTCCAAGATGACCACTGCCTTGCTAAAGAAGCTGAGGGTAAAGGTGCTGAACTGGCCAAGCATGTCTCCAGACCTAAACCCTATTGAGCATCTGTGGGGCACCCTCAAACGTAAGGTGGAGGAGTGCAAGGCCTCTAACATCCACTAGCTCCGTAATGTCATCATGGAGGTGTGGAAGAGGATTCCAGTGGCAAATTGTGAAGCTCTACTGAACTCCATGCCCAAGAGAGTTAAGGCAGTTTTGGAAAATAATGGTGGCCATACAAAACATTGACACTTTGGGCACAATTTGGACATTTTTCACTTAGGGGTGTACTCACTTTTGTTGCTAGTGGTTTAGACAGTGTTGTCCCATGGAAAGATATAATAAAATATTTACAAAAATTTGAGGAGTGTACTCACTTTTGTGAGATACTGTAAGAGAAGGTTAATGGATGTGGTGAGAGAGGACATGGAGGTGATGGGTGTAACAGAACAAGATTCAGAGGACAGAAGATATGGAAGAAGATGACCCACTGTGGCAACCCCTAACGGGAGTAGCCCAAAGAAAAAGAAGAAAGACTAAATATTCTTGGTTGTAATAGAAATTTGACATTTTTTACTCTCTGACAGAGGTCCATCAAGGGCTAAATCTGTAGTAAAGGATCAAAAAAAAAAAATCAAAATTACTGACCTTGTAATAGTCTAAATTGATATCCAACATGCTTATGTTTGAAATTTGTAAATTTTACCTTCTGCGAGTGGCTATAAGAGGGCAAGAGCCATAGGAAATAAATCAAATAGCTAAAATATTATATTTGTGATCAGCAACACTCCACATATCTATATTACCAATATTCATTTTTTCTGAGCTTTGTGAAAAGAATTCAATTTGAACCCTTGTATTCCATTAGGGGGTTATCCTTTGGGGCTGGTTGATATGGCATGCACAATTACAGGTCCTTCTGATAATTTTTGCTGAAGACTCCTATTTGTTTACTCTTTATGATAAGGGTGTAAATTCATGCAGAAAAGAAATTTTTTTTTCTGGGTCTAGAGTGCCAAAAATAGACATCTTGCATAACCAGACATCATACATATATTATATGTGGGGGATTTTTTCGTGAGTCAGGAGATGCTGGACAAAGACTGAAGCGATTTCAAGATGTTCATAAGTAATTCATGTGAACACAATTGGATTACTTCTATGTATTGTATACTATTATGAAAATGGCAATGTTGCAAAACATAATACATGATGCCTATATACCTTTAATATCCATCCATCCATCCATTATCCAACCTGCTATATCCTAACCATAGGGTCACGGGGGGTCTGCTGGAGCCAATCCCAGCCAACACAGGGTGCAAGGCAGGAAACAAACCCCGGGCAGGGCACCAGCCCACTGCAGGGTCATAAGCAGTACAGTATTTTAAAGTCAATTCTGAATGACACAGGTAACCAGTGTAGTGACATCAAAACCGGAGAAATGTGCTCGGACTTTCTTTTCCCAGTTAGGATTCCAGCAGCTGCATTCTGCACTAGTTGCAAACAAACTATAGTGGCAATCAAATTTGCTTCCACAGCTGACTAGCAAGTTTGTTATAACTTGTCACCTAGAGCTACTGAAATCAAGAACCAATGTAGTGTTGTAAAGTTAATAAATGAAAGCTTTTCTCACCTCTTCTAAACAAAGCTGATATTTTCACACATTTTGTTGCATTCTCCAGCACCATTTCTTTCAGTTAATCCTTGCTTTCTCAGCACCACCTTCCTTTTTTTCTTTTACCTTAGGAATCCACTGTAAAACTGTTAAATTCAGTGAGCGGGTTAAGAAAATGGATTGATTGATGGTTTCAATTTAATGCAGGAAGGGGTGTACCATTTGGGTAGGAGTAACCTTCTTTTTCTGAGTATTTGCACATCTAGTAGGATTATACCACTTGGAAAGGGGTCATGTTTTTATGGAGCTACTAAATACATGTGCATTATTTATGAGGATTTGAAAGGATATTCATTGTAGCTTGAATGGCTCAGAAATGTCACTGGCCCATGGGGAAATTTGCTGGTGTTCCTGATGACTTCTTCAGTGATCCTGACTGCCACTCCACCACTGCCTAGAATTGCAATTATATCAAGGGGTCAGGGCATGTGAGTTCTGCCTCTGCAACTCGATTGATTTAATTTTTATGATGGCCACTTTGGGCATTTGAGCCCGAATGGGCCCATTCATGGATTCATACCTGGTCGTGACTAACTATTAGTGTTGATCAGTGAAATTTGCCAAAGCATTTTTAACAGCAAATATGCTTTGTTCGCTGGTGAGCTTGTTAGCTGAATATTTTCATTGAATTTCACTGTGTGGAACATTTCTTCTCCAAGGATGATAATACTTATTTCTATGGCACATTTCCATACACATGTTCAGTGCCCGTCCGGGGGTTACTGAGCGAAGAGAGTAGCAAATTATTAACATTTATTCTGAATTGTAAATTCTTTTTGACACATTTGAAATCAATTTTTAAAAATACCAAAAGAATTTATCCTTTTAGTTAAACCTACTGTATTTTAACGTGTATGGGATTTTTAGCACTCAGATTACTGTATTTTAGTAAGTGTTGGTAGTTTCTTCTATACAAATTGACACTCATAAATACTTTATTACCTTGCTAATGTAATCTGAAAGAATCCAAGAGCATTGCCTATTGGAATAGAAGTAGTCATTCACAGAAAAGGGGAAAAAAGCTTGGCACAGAAGGATTTCAGTCAGTTGTGAAGAGGCAAGAATTGGCTGTAGGCTTCGTTAGATCTTTTTATCATCAGTAGAGCTCCAGATACATTAATCTTTGAACCAGTGGGACTTGTTCAAATAACCATAAAAAAAATTGGAACATAAAACTCTTGTGGTCAAACAGTGCAAAGTTACGGTTATGAACAATGGAATCTCCTATAATTACTACTTATCAGTAGTTATCAGGCAAGGTAAAAGAGCTAAGAGCCTGAAAATGGTTAGCAAACATGAGGTTAGGCTGGAGAGGTGGAGATGACATAGCCTTTTGTTTATGTTTTTGCAAATTATACTGCTAAAATCTGTTGTGAGAAGGAGTAAATGTAAAGATCTTTAACTGTACAGAATATGGCCTAAATCATTTTTCCATCTGTGGCCTTTAATTATTGCTTCATGCTACCAGGGTAGACTATGAGGTGGATGAAGAATTAATGGTTTACTAAGCATCTAATATTTCTTAAAAAATTTTCAGTTTGCCTTCTGTTTTCTTAGCTGTGCTTGAAACAGCATAACATTCATTCATTCGCTTATTAATTAATTTTCAAAGGCACTCTATTCTATTATAGGGTCACTAGGAGCCACAAGTTATAAAGAGCCATCCCTGAATGAATAACTAGTTCTTCACAGGGCACACTCATCTGCACACTCTCCCACTGATTCAGTTTAGTGTAGGCAATTAACCTAACCTAATGTGGATGAAAAAACAAATTAATTTAAAAACAGAAAAAGGAGAAAACTCAGCATACATAGTAGCCCATCTAGAAACTGAATGCTGGTTATGATATAGACATGATATACTATAGATACACTTGTTCTTAAATTTGTTAAATAACAATAAGCTAATGTACAACTTAATGATACTTTTTCATAGTTACAAAGATAATCCTGAATTCTGCCCTGGTCACTGTTAGAATTTTGCATGTTCTCTTAATAGTTGCATTTTCTCCTACATCATGAAGATTTGCAAGTTAGAATATTTGTCATTTCTTACTTGGCTCCATATGGGAGAATAGTTGTTTTGACTATGTGTCTGCCACAAGAAAGAGACACATAATAAAACCTGGCATATCTAAATTTGTAAAAAACAAATAACTTCCTAGTGTAAAAATCCCTATCAGCCCATTTCTTTCTTTCTTTATTATTTTTTACTTATTTTATTGAATTTATTAACAGTTAGTGCCATTCCATACATACAAGTAAAACTTCAAATCTAAATTCAGTTCAACCCCCACCCAAGAGGAAGAGAGGAAGGCCTACAGCAGAGTAAAATATTGAAGAGTGGAAAAGAGGGAGGAGAATCCTGTTCCCCAATAAGTTGTTGTTAGATGTTAATGGGTTAGGAGTGATTGTGACACCAAGGCTGATGTTAATTTGGTGCATGCCCAAAACATATGGCCCAATGAGGCTGGAGCTCAATTGCAATGTTCGCAGGATGGATCTTGCTCTGGAAACATTTTGGAAAATTTTAAATGAAATAGATGTGCTTGATTAAAGATATTAAGTTGCATAATTGTACGCTTTGCGCACCTTTATCTTGAAGCACTTCCTACATTAGTTCTATATTCTGAGTGAATGAAGAACAATTGGGATGTTAGTATTTTGATGATGACTTGTATTTACTGGGAAACAAAGCAAGGAATATAAAGAAATACTGCAGGATTGTATTTCTACTACAAACCAAGCCTGTGTGTTCATCTATTTGTGTCAATGTCCAGGTTTTTAAAGCTTGAATATTTGCTGCCCAATAATAAAATTGAAAGTTGGTTAGAGTCATGTCGCTTTCTGCTTTAGGTCATTGTAGGGTTGTCCTTTGGATGTGGGGACGTTTTGAATCAAATAAGCGAGGTTATGATTGAATCTAACTTCTTAAAAAATTATTTGTTAATGTATATGGGGATGTTTTGAAGTAGAAAAAGAAGTTTAGGAAGGATGTTCATTTTGATGGTTTTAATTCTCCCTGCTGAAGTAAGGTGGAGAATCTATGCACATCTTGTTTAAGTATTTTTCAATGCAGACAGCAACTTTTGTTGAAAAAGAACTTTATGTTTACCTGTGATGTTTACCCATAGCTATTTAAACTCATTTACAATGATAAAAGGTACGGTGTCCAATTTAATGTTGTGTGCTAGGGAATTCACTGGGAAAAGCACACTTTTATTCAAACTAATTTTGAGTCTAGATATTTTTTGAAAGTCTGCTAGTGCTATTAGGACTGTGTGCACATAACTTTGTGCATCTGTTATATATAGTACCATATCATCTGTAGTAATACATGTTACATGTAGTAATATTTTCTGCTCAACTCCTTCTCTGATAATCCTTTTTATCTCAGAAGCACTTCAAAATTAAACAGCCAACGACTCAATGGCGATTACAAATATCAGTGGGGGCAGGGTGCATCCTTGTCTGGTACCATGTTTTAGTTTGAAGTAGTCTGAAATATACAAACAGAAGCTTCTGGACTGGTATACAGCAGTTTGATCCATGCACATATGTTCAGGCCAAACCCATATTTGTGCAATGTATTGAATAGGTAGTTGCATCCAGAGATAATAAGATCTTGGGGATGTTGGACTTTATGCGTGAATATATTACATTAAACAGGTGTCAAAGATTGGAAGCTAAATGTCTGCCTTTAATAAATCAAGTTTGGTCATGTGATATTACCAAAGGAAACACTTTCCCAAAACTTACTAGCTAGAACTATGGAAAATATCTTAACATCATTAATCAGAAGTGAGGCTGGTCTGCATGATACATATTGTGTGAAGTCCTTAATTTTCTTGGGAAAGATGGTAATTAATGCTTGGTGAAACGTTTAAGGTAAAATTTTATTGTCTCTGGCTTCTATTAATGTTTCTAATAAAAGCTAACTTAATTGAATTTTTTTTAATAAAATTTGTGAGGGTATCCATCAGGGCCTGCTACTTTCCCACTCTGAAGTGAGTGTATAGCGTTTTGTTATTCTGAGAGTGTCAGAAGTTTAGCGAATTCCTCTGTTCTCAGAGTATCTAGTTGTGGTATCTGTTATGCATTGAAAAACACATTAGATTGCGTCTTGTCTTACTTAACCTGAGTAGAATATAATGACTTATAGTAGTCTCTAAATGTGTGCATTATATTACTGTGGTCAATGATTCTGTCTCCGCCTGTGTTGGTAATTACTGGTATTGCATTTCAAACTTTCTGCTTGTGGATTTGTTGAGCTAAGATCTTATTAGCCTTCTCTCCATGTTCATAGTACTGATATGACGCTTTAAAAAAAAAAAATTGAGTTGTTCCATTTCTTTTGTAGTCAAGAGGTTGAGTTCTGATTGCAAAGCCTGTCTGTTCCTGTAAAGTGCCTCATTAGGGAACCTGGCGTGCTCTTAATCTATTCTGGTAATTTCACTGACTAACTCTGATGCCTTCTAAGTTTCCAATTTATTTTTGTGGGAGAGACATGCAATGATCTTGTAACGGCCAACCCACCTACCCAGAATGGCAGTTACACCACCAAGACCTGTGGCCTGGCAAAATGAGGAACCACTAGATAAGACAAGCTGTACTTCTATAAATAACTTTCCCCTTTTTTCTTCCGCAGTCGACGGTTAAATAGATAATAAGGAAACGGTATGTAAAATATTAGTATTGTACTATTTTAACAGTACAAAACAGAACAGTATATTATTTAACCCCCCAAAAACCTAATACAACCCAGAGCTAAAATGTGAAAGGTGTTACACAATATTTACAAGTGAATCAATGAGCATACAACTCAAATGCTCCTTTGTCTCCATACTAAACAGGTATAATACACATAAAACATGAAATAAACATAAAGTCCAGAAAATTAAACTGGAAATGATTAATGAATATGAACTTTAGCTGGTTGGAAACTGTCCTGCAGTAATTGTAACATGTGTGAAATTAATTGATTGCTCATTTCCAGTTTCACTGTATTGTCTTTGTTGTATTAAGATGCTTCAGAACCCCAAGGTTTTTTAGAAATTATGAAATTGTCCGGCGTTGAAAGCAGCAAGCAGTAGAAATGTGAGTGATGATTCATACCGGTGTTTTTTTTAAATAAAAATAACCCGGATGAAGTTGATGTACTGACAGGAAAATACCACATGAGTTCATGGCTTCACAGCGTTATCCTTCCCCCTTGATTCCAGGGTGAAAACATTTAAACAGACAAAAACAGACTTTATAAATGGGACAATGCCATAAAAGACACTACTCAGCGCAAAACACAAGTAAGACAAACATTTTCATGTAGTGCCGCCACAATCTGTCCTCTTAAAAATGTTTTCAGAGTTTCCCATTGTATTCCTGCGGAGACCTCTGAGGATGTATTTGTCTCTAGAAAAAAAATCAGTTTGCTTGAATATAAATTCTGTGAAGTTCTAGATAGATAGATAGATAGATAGATAGATAGATAGATAGATAGATAGATAGATACTTTATTAATCCCAAGGGGAAATTCACATAATCCAGCAGCAGTATACTGATACAAAAAAACAATATTAAATTAAATAGTAATAAAAATGCATGTAAAAGCAGACAATAACTTTGAGTAATATTAGCATTTACTCCACCGGGTGGAATTGAAGAGTCGCATAGTGTGGGGGAGGAACGATCTCCTCAGTCTGTCAGTGGAGCAAGACAGTGACAAAAGTCTCACTGAAGCTACTCCTCTGCCTGGAAATGATACTGTTCAATGGATGCAGTGGATTCTTCATGATTGACAGGAGTTTGCTTAATGCCCGTCGCTCTGCCACAGATGTTAAACTGTCCAACTTTACTCCTACAATAGAGCCTGCCTTCTTAACAAGTTTGTCCAGGCGTGAGGTGTCTTTCATCTTTATGCTGCCTCCCCAGCACACCACTGCGTAGAAGAGGGCACTTGCAACACCCATCTGGTAGAACATCTGCAGCATCTTATTGCAGATGTTGAAGGACGCCAACCTTCTTAAAAGTATAGTCGGCACTGACCTTTCTTACATAGAGCATCAGTATTGGCAGTCCAGTCCAATTTGTCATCTAGCTGCACTCCCAGATATTTATAGGTCTGCACCCTCTGCACACAGTCAACTCTGATGATCACAGGATTCATGAGGGGCCTGGGCCTCCTAAAATCCACCACCAGCTCCTTGGTCTTGCCGGTGTTAAGGTGTAAGTGGTTTGAGTCGCACCATTTAACAAAGTCTTTGATTAGCTTCCTGTACTCCTCCTCCTGCCCACTGCTGATGCAGCCCACAATAGCAGTGTCATCAGCGAACTTTTGCACGTGGCAGGACTCTGAGTCATATTAGAAGTCTGATGTATATAGATTGAACAGGACCGGAGAAAGTACAGTCCCCTGTGGTGCCCCTGTTTTGCTGACCAAAATGTTTTGAAAGTAACTGCATTTGTATTTTTCCTGATTTCTCACCTTCAACAGCTGCTAAACATGCCACATTTTACATCATTAAACAGCACTCACACCAAGCCAAAATCATATACAGCCTCTTACATCTTGCTAAATTCCAAATTAGCTCTCCAATTCTCTTCAGCTCATAACAGGAGGTTATATCGCCAGCTGCAAAGAGTATGTGGGGCATAATGATTTGAGCTCCATGAACAGAGGGGCATGGTTGGAGATAAAAATAGGATTGTACTTGCAAGATTTGATCGTGGGCAGAACATTTTTATCTATAAAGAAATAATTTTTGAGAAAAAATTATTTACTTGTTAGAAGAAGGAATATACTCTTGAGTTTGTATCAAGAAATCTCCAAGGGTCTGATAAGTTATGATCAATTACAAACTATGTAATTGCTTTTGCAGTGTTAGCTGTTATCACCCCTGTGCCTCAAGAACTATCCAGGTCTGGATTTAAAACACAGTTAAAGTCTCTGGCCATTTGGATTTTATGGGTGTTCATGTTAGGAATGGATGTAAATAGATTTTGGATGCAGTCTCTAGCATCCATATTGAGTGTGTATATAGTATGTTTATCAAAATCACTTTACAGTTAAATAAATTACCCATAACGATCAAATATCACCCTTTCAGAATCAGATACTACATCTGATACTACTTGTTCTATGTATTAAAATTCCCACAACTCTAGTTTCCTTTGTATAGCTGGAATGGAATATGTTGCCAGTCCAATCTCCTTGCACTATCTTGGCATTTAGACCTGTTAGGTGAGAGAATACTTTCTTTCTTTTTAATTCTTCATTGAGACCTTTGACATTCCAGCAAACAAAGTTCACTGTTTGGTCATAAAGACTTTGCTTCTGAGCTTTTGTTGACATTTTGTGGTCTTAAAGCCTATTGTTGTGTTGGCACTTAATTGTGTGGGTAAAAAGGATAGATTAGAAATAGCTTTATTTCCCCCCTCAACCAAGTTGCCTCCCAATTTGCCTCTTAAAGTGAGGCTAGATCACACTTCACAAAGTCCCAGTCCTCTGATATTCCTAGAGACATAGCATGTCCAAAACAAAGTAAGCCCCCCAGCAGCGGCATAGAAGGATTAAAGTAGATATATCTATTGGTAACACAGTCTAAATACTATAAACCTGGAATATAATCTTGAACAGTCCTGAAAGATTAAACCCACAGAAATTAGGTTAAACAGTACCCATGGAGAAGCAGACACCATATGATAATACTATCCTAATACAATAAACTATGGGTGTGATGTTAAGCAGTCCCCTTTGGGGATCGTATTTCAAACCGTGTCAGGAACAATTTTCTTAGTTCTTTTTCTGCTTAATTTGGAGAGCTAATTTGGAATTTAGCAAGATGTAGGAGGCTGTATCTAATTTTGGCTTGGTGTGAGTGCTGTTTAATGCTGTAAATAAAATGTGGAATGTTTAGCAGCTGTTGAAGGTGAGAAATCAGGAAAGATACAAATGCAGTTACTTTCAAATAAAATCTCTTGTTTGAGTCTGAGAAATGACATAAAATTTTAATTAAAAAGACATAAAACGTACAATGAAGCGTCTAGGTTTTGAAACATTTGATCCACGTATGCGATAAGCTGCTGATATTTCAGTGTTTGAGTTAAAGACTTCTCCAATTATTTTAGAGAATAGTTCAGCTATGAATTTCACTGGATTTAAACTCTCTCGGTTTTCACTAAGACCTTCAATTCCGATATTATTCTTTCTGTAACCATCTTCTATTGAAGGTAGTCTGTCTCCAAGCACTTTGCAGTCTGAATTTGCAGCCGTTGCTTTTACATTAGAGGTAGAAGACAATTGTTCAGCTATTTCAATATAAGTTGTGAATGATGCTTAATGTCTTGAAGCTGAGCACCAAGTGCTCTAAATTTATTTTCCTGAATTTTTCCTCAGGAATGCCTTTAAAGGTTGCCTTAAAGTGGTTACTTAAACATTCTTCTGGTCTTTAATATCCTGAACCAGCTTCTTGTTTGTCTTGGTTATGTCCTTTGTATCTTTCTTTATGTCCTTTATGTCCCCTCTGAGAGCAGTAGTTATTGAGGTAATCATTGCAGTGATTGTTACCTTCATTTCGAACTGTTTCAGTCTTCTCCGTGCTCCACAGGTCGCTGGGGGTAGTTGACAGTGGGGATAGTAAGACCATGCTCAGTTCCAGTGAACCTTCTAGAATTGACAAGTTCTCCTGGCCTGACACGCTTGTAGCTTCATTCCCATTTTCACTCTCCGCTAGAGCTATTCTTTTACCTATCTGTTCCAGATCAGTCTCTGGCAGCCCATACCTTGAACTTGAACTAGAGGCCTGTTTAGACTCAGATGAAGCTTTAGCTCTCTTTTCCATTTCATTCTGAGCTCTTTAACTGGTAATTATGGCTATATATACTTGCATTTACTTTAATTAAAGTTCCTTGGGTTCAGTAAATACAGGATACCTCGGGATGATAGTAAAAACAGGTAAAATAACACCACTGCAAATGGAGTTTCGCTTCAGACATCGATCTCCAGAAACAGACAAAACCAACTCCCAGTCCATTTCTTTAACCTTAAAAACTGAAGTATGTAAGTAAAATGTATTTATTAGGCGCTTTTCTCAGACGAACATAACAAAATGTTGTACGATAAAATAAAAGAACAAGGAAATTATATTAAAAATACAATAAAGTATAAATATACTAACAAAAACTACCCAGAAGCTTGTCTAAAAAGGTAAGTCTTAAGCTGGGCTTTAAACTGTTCAACTGATTGCACGGACCTTGGTGCAGGAGGAAGACTGTTCCCCAGTCTGGGAGCAACAGATTGAAATGCTGAATCCCCACGCATCATCAGTAGGAGTGAGGGACAGAAAGAAAGCCTTGTCGGCTGGATCTTAGGGCTTGACTAATGGTGTAATGGTGCAGAAATTGAAGAAACACTGGGAAAGGCAGTTCAAAGAGAGACCCCTTTCCAGGTAGGTTGGGCATGCAGTGGGTGTCAAAAAAGGGGGTAAATTAAGTACAATACAATACACAGAACAGGACAGAAGTAATCCTCAATACAATATAATAGTGCAATAGTAATATTACAAGTACAGAACAGAATTCAACAGTAGATGATATCACATAACACGATTACCACTGATATTTATTTTTCACATCTTACTCTGCTTCTATACTTCCATATACTTTCTATACTTTTTAGACAAATTTATAAAAACTACTTCCTTACTCCGAGTCTGTTTCATTTAAGATATTAAAATTTGAAGATGAGAAGTAGAAGCTTGAATTTTCTGACAAGCAGGTTGGATGTTCTGATGGTTCAGACCCCTAACACATAGTTTACAATTGTCAATAAGACCTGCTAAAATATCTCAATCTAATCTACACACCCCCATACTAATATAGCATTTACTTCTTTTTCATTTAAACATCTGTCAGTGATGAAACTGACTCCCAAATAAATTGCTTTTTGTTGTTACGATATTCAGAAATTGATTTTTTATTGTTTTGTTTTAATTTACTGTTATGATGGTGACATCGCCTCAGCACTTTTATGGTGCAGTGGTAGTGGCACTATTATTTAAAGTAATACCAGGTGACCAGATGTCATCATGGTATGTCTTGTCATTGTGCCACACTATTTAAATTGGTACTGCACAGTGTATGCTATGTGAGCATTCGATAAATTCTCAAAACAAAAATTTTCAAATAATGTTAGAGATTGTTAGGGGGAAATAATGCATGCATACAACCCTTTTTTTTGTTTTTTGTTTGACCTGATTTCCATGTTGGGCTTTCTGGACTTTTCTGGATTCCTGACCTTAACCTGGCTTTTGACTACATTATTTCTTATTTGTGTCTACTGAGAAGATTGTTATAGAGTATTAGGTGTTTGTTTGATTTACTTTTTTACTGAAGAATGCTTTCCATCATATGGATGGAGGGATTGCTATATAGTAATTTATTATTATATATTACTAAATATAGTTATAAACTGTAATTTAGGGGTCATGAAAAAGATTTGACCTGTGGCCAAATGCTTGCAAAGCATGTACACTTTACAACCTCCAAGACAACGCCTTGCACAAAACCCTCACGAACTTTAACAAGCACGCTCCCTGATTCATTCATAAACACTCTCCCACTCATTCACATCACACATATGCTAAATCAGTTCAAACCCATATTTAAGCAAGGTAAGTAATCAATGTGCACTGAACTTATTTTGTTGTTGTTAATATTCCAAATAAGTAAGCTCCAACATTTAAATTCATATTGTGCCTCATGATATTTTGGTAGAAACCGAGCCCCAACAACCTCTGCTCATATAACACATACTGTAACACTGACTTCCTCCTATATTCACTTTCTTTAGAATTCACCAAATTAGAAACACCTGTGGTATGGTGAAGGAAGAACTGACACAAAGACACAAGAAATGATTAATGGCCCTTAGAAGAACCATTTGTTAAATCTTTTCTGACAGGGACCTGGACTAATGCCCAAAATCTCAACCTCGAGAGTTGTCCAGTGAAGTACTAAAACCTCCTCAAGGGAATCTCCAGCTTAATGAGCTCTCTCTATCACTGTACATCATACAGCTCTTTTAATGCCATTACACTGTACATACAACTCTACCCCTTGCAGATTCTGGCCTGCATGTTTCTTCACACATCCCAATAATATTTACAAATGCCAATGTACAATAAACCCACTGTACTTGAAATATCTATGGCTGTTCACAAGAAGCCTTTTCCACTTACTAAACAAATAATACAGCCTCAAAACAAAAGTTATATCATCAATGACATATATATTGAGTAGTTACCTCAAAAGTATATTCTAAACTACAAAAGCTGTTTTGTTATTTCCTTACTGCAGCATTGACCACTTATGCTGCTTTGTCAATGAGATTTATGTTAAGTAAGTAAATGAAAATTTTCAAACATCCTTTTTTTCAAAACCTAGAAGGCAGCACTATTCAGCAGAGGGCATAAAGTCTATTTTTGTACAATCCCAGCTGGCACCAGGCCTGGATCAGAGCACTTGCATACAGGCTACTAATTGAAATATTAACTGTAAATATTAATTAAATATTAAAAAATATGTATTTTTATACATATGCATGGACCCTTCAAGTCATAATAGAAGGAGGCATAGCTTAGCCTGGATGGGACTGAATCAATATTCTGCTCAAAGGAGAAAATTACTGGTTTAAATGGAGGAGATGGTGTATTAAGTGCAGTTTCTTCCCCAGTATGACAGATGGCAGTGCTCCTCTTGCATGGAACTAGTAAGGACACCCGCAGGAATTTATGGGAGTCATAGTTCTGAGGGACAACCCCATCTGGTTCCTTGGGTGCTGCCCCAGGGTGCTGCATGGAGAAGGACTCCCTGTTTCAGGAGGCTTCTGTCTGACATGGAGTGCTTCCATTGGGATATGACCTGGTACCAGAAATACTCCCGGGTCTAACATAAAAGCAAGCCATCCAGCAAAGCTCACCTGGCGGAGGAAAAGGAGGAATATTGATTGGAAGATTGTGAATTGAACTGTGGGAAAGGTATTTTGTGAAATAAAAATGTTTATTTTGCACCCTGGACTATTTTGGTGTGGTGTGTTTGGGGTTTTAGGGCTCTGTGATGGCCCATCTTTTGCAATATATTTAAATAAACAAATATGAACAGTATGAGCATATATATAAATGAATCATTAAAAGAATACATATATATAATGTATATTAGGGCTGTCAAATAATTTCAATTTTTAATTGTATGTAATTACATTATTAACTAAGGTAGATCTGTAATGTCTAGTAGTCCACTGTGAATCTGACTGCTATACAACTCCTTAGTGCTCAAACTATGAAGAACTGTGTCTTTTATATAAATACTTGGTAACTGAAAATTTTTCCCACGTGAAAATAATGTGTGAAATGGTCAGACTTTACTGAATAATGTCTCTCAGCCCTGTATCTTCAGCTGTATTTAAAGGTCTGCACTTTGTTAAGATTCCGTTTGCAGTAAATAGTTGTGATTAATGCTTTAGATTTTGTTTCAATTCACTAACATAAATTGGGTTTTACAAACATAGGATATTGTCTGCTACAAATTTTTCTGGCTAACATTAGAGTTTTTAACAGTGCCATCATGCATGTTTCTCTCTTAGGTGATAGGCCAAGGACCTTCTGTGGTATATAAATTTGCCCAAACTAAGTTTACAGGTATCGACAATTTCTTGACAATCAGGGAGAGTTTAAAGTTAAAAGCAACTATCATAAATACAGTCTTTCTCTGTCATTATTAATAGAATAGCTTTGATCAGGGATTCCCAAACTTTAAATCAACTTTAAATGTTCAATGTTTAAATCTGGTTAGAGTCCCTACTAATATAAAACCAATGCTGCAAAACAGATCATCATCTTGGATCTCCGCTTCTGCTAACAATAGCCATACAAAAATTAGTGGACCTGTTGTCAATCAAAGCAAATTCTTAACTACAGCAGACTACATATGTGATTAAATGCCATGTGATATCTCCAGGCCAGGGATTTTCAACCTTATTTTTGAGCAAAGCACTTCTAGGAATTGAAATGTTTTGAAGTATCTGTTTTTTTTTCAGTCTTAAATTGTTAGGTACTAAACATTTACTTGGCACAGCTAGAAGTCAGATTTCTAAACTTCCAGCTTCCCGTGATATTGCACCTAGGGATTTTAATAAGCGATAAGTACATAAATGTTTTTGAAAGGATATTTGTTAATGTGTAAGAACAGTAGCATGGTTTGAAAATTAATAAAAAATTCTAATAAAAATTAGAAAGCCTTAAACTTCTGTATTTTTAATTTATAAAAATGATACTGTTACTTATAATTCCAAGTCAAAAAAAGCAGAAAAAAAACTAAACTTACACATAACTATAGGTCAGAAAATTAGTTCCAATGATCCTAGGAGCTATCTTGTGTGAGACTTTGCTTGGCCCCTCCATCGCTGCTATAACTAATGCAAGAGTTGCTTAGGTTAGAATGGATTTAATTATCATATTCATTGATTAACATGTTAACATTAGTTCTGGACTTAAAACATTTTTTGGTGAAAAACTACTTGAGATTTTTTATAGTCATAATAATGCGTCAATTGAGTTGGCCCATCCCGGTCACCCATTTTAGATAGATAGATAGCTTTTCAGGTTTGATGAAGAATTCTTGAAAAACAGCATTTGATTTGACAAAACACATTTCATGTGGTACAGGGAATTGTTCACTCACTGAAAGCTAATAGGTCTCTTATATATGACCATGATGTTTTTTTTTTATTCCTCAAGAAATTGTTGCAAGTGAAGAAAGAAGCAGCATGTAAAAAACATGGAGCAGTGTGATTCTCCTACTGGATTAATTGTGGGACTATTAGAATCTTTACTTACACCTAGTCAACCATGGGAATACATTCCTTTAGATTTCATTACTAACCACACTGAATAACATGGTTTTACTGCCATTTTAGTAAATTAAGTTTAGTTCTCCAAGAGTGTGTATTTCATTCCATTGAAGAAGATACCTTCACAAAAATTTGTAAAATCTGGTTTAACTGGCAAAGGTGCTTAAGTTTGTTTTGGAGGTATTCCTCTGTCAAGTTTGGTATCCAATTAAATATGACATCAGGATATTATCCAGATAGTGATGGTCTGGTGAAATGGTGTTTTTTTTTTTTTTTAATGTACGTGGATTTGTATAATTTAACAATAAGAAAAGTAGTAAAAATGTGCCCATCCCTCTAGTGTATTACATTTCACATTGACAATATTAAGTCATAACACATCTACCTCTTATGAAATCAAAGATAATTTAAGGAAAATACTAATCCGGATGACAGTGTGCCTTGCTTCTACACCAGCCTGGTGGGTATTCTGATGTGTAAGATGTGACATTTGGTTCTTGTCAGCCTCTATTGCTATTAGCATCACCACCTCCGTATCCTCCTATTCATGTTCCTCATTCACAATGGGCAGTAGGACATCTGCTTTTACAGAAGTGGTTGCGTGTAGTATGACACACACAACTATTAGAGCCCAGCACTGCCCTGGTGAGTTTCTGATGACACCTAAAGATTTGTGGAGTCTCCTGAAGTGCATTTTCAAAATTCCTGTTGTGTGTTTAGCCACACTGCATATCCACTGATATGCAGTATTATACTGGTGTTTGACCATGCTCTGTGATGTCCTTACAGGTGTCAGTAGATATGGGCGAAGAGGATAGGCACTGTCACCCAATAGGCAGCCACCCCAAAATTCACTGTCCATTGCCTTGCAACTGATTGCAAAATTGGCCCAGATAAATACATCATGGGCATTTCCAGGCCACTTTGCCAGGATGTCTGTGACGAGCCCTTGGTGAATGCATACTTTATTACTTACACATTAACAGCCAAAAACCCCTTAACAGAGGTGCACATAGGCTGCAAAGGACATATGAATTGATACAAATGTCCCTTGCACCACTCCAGCAACACATGTAGAACAAAATGTGACTTTCATGCAGAGCTTTAGGTTTTTATTACACCATCACCTTTGTGATCAAACAGGTTTAATTGTGCCCATGCCACTACATTACCTCGCACAAGTCAGTCGCGTGGACAAAGTATGTGTCCTTGTTGGAGTCTCTGTTTCAAGACAAGGGTTCTTTATGGAGCAGCCATTATTTTTATAATGGCAATAAAGCCCAATTTCCTCAATTTTTTAGTACTTGGTTAAAATGGGACTTATTCTTTTATATTTATCAGAAAGAATCAATTACCTCTCACTAGGAAAGACATTTCCACTGCTACAACCCAATGATTTGTCCACAGAAATGCATTATTGCAGTACTTTATGTACATATTTTATATATTTGGCTTTGGTAAAAAGCGACTTTTAGTAGTGCGTTTTTTATTTCTTTTCTTTGTTCCTTTGGTTTTTTTTTTGGCATTTCCAGCTACGGTATTTGTTATTCAGTTGCTTTCTGATGCTCTCTTTGGCAGCCATGGTCTGTTGCTTAGGAACTGCAGGAAATAGACATTTAACATTGTATTTTAGTTTAGGATTAACATATGAGTCATGTCAGATGTAGGTAACAAATGAGATTAACAAATTCATCTAGTTATGCAAGAGTTTTGGGAAACCACCTTTCTTGCAATGCATGTACTTAAGTACGAGTTAATGTTGTTCTGAGCACTATGAAGCTTTCGGGAACCCCTCCCCAGAGGACTGGATGCTGAAAATTTGTCGACAGCAGCAAAAACTGTCAAAAAATTTACTGATCATAAGCAGAAGCTTGTGTATAATTTTAAAGTGGGCAGAAGATGTGGTTCGCTGCCAGAGATGTCTGCCTGAGTGTTCCATCTCAAAATTTGGGCCATACTTCATTGGACTGTACATTATTGTGAATAAAGCTGGACCAGTATCTTATAATTTTTGTGTCTGTCCCACTTTTCACATGTCTCACTTAAAACCAGAAGATGGATCATATTCCCTGCATGATTCCCTCACAAATGCAATGGTCTCTTTCACTTAGAATAATTATTCTAATTTTTCATCTGCCGACCCTTTTTGTTTTTCTCCTAGTTTATTCTGCTGCATTTAAAAATATCTTTGCCTTGATCCCTTAAAATCTACTCATATTCTCAGAAGTTTGTTATGATCATCCATCCATTATCCAACCCGCTGTACCCTAACTACAGGGTCACGGGGGTCTGCTGGAGCCAATCCCAGCCAATACAGGGCACAAGGCAGGAAACAAACCCCAGGCAGGGCGCCAGCCCACCGTAGTTGTTATGATCACCTTAATACAAACTTGTCTGTTAGCCAATTTAAACATGCACTAGTAAATTTCAAAATAGAAACCTTATTTCTAGAAGTTAATTAGCCAGTGATTTCCACAGTGCTCACAAGACAGGCTGTAACTTGAAATTATATAAATCAGTTTCAAACCAACTTCATACAATTCAGGGTTATCATGGTGGCAGGTTATCCTGACAAGGTGGAAAAAAAACCTTGAAAGCAAGCAAGTTGATCACAGGACATACTCAAGGCACACACCCCCACACTTACATTGACACAGGGCTAGTTTGGAATCAACAATGAGCTTTACAAACAAGTTTTTGGCGATGTGAGAAGAAAACCCAGACAGGCATAAATACTTAATTGCATTGCTTAAATATATTAAAGTCAATTAAGGTCAACAAAATTATTAATGTTTTAAAATTAAAAAAAATTGGGTCTGATTTTTTTTTTTACCTCATTGTCAATATTATTTCAAGTTTAACTTGAAATAACACCTTTATTCATTTAATTGAGATTCCATTGTGTGCTTAGTTTAATTTCAGTTAAAAAATCAGTTTGGTATTTTTTTAAAGTTTAAAAACAATAGGAATAATGTTTGAATTAACTTTAAAATGCACAATCACTGTAGAGGTCTTTTCACATTTGTGCAAAAGTATAGACCACTATTGTACTGATAAAGGTGTATTGTTCAGTTTTTAAGGGTAAGTCAATTAAAATTGCTTTGCTGAATAAAAAATATGTAATCTTATTCTTGTGCACTACAATAAATAGAATTCTTCTGAGCACATGACAGATTGAAAAGTCAATTTTACTTAAGATTATTTTTAAAGTAGCTTTTTCAAATAAAAAACACTTTTCTTGAACAAATATATTTTTAGGAATCGGTAGTAACAAAATTGCAAATACTTTTCTTCAAAAATGTTTATATGTGTCTTACAGATGAGGCTATTGTTTTACAGATGCATAAATAATTATATGATTATATAACTACGTTTTTCACAGCTGAATAACAGTTGTAGCAAATATATTAATATACGCTGCTTTGTTTGAATTTTTAGATATATTTATTTTTGATATTTTTTTCCATAGATATTTCCTTTATTCACTACATTCAACAAAAATATTTAGCTTGTGAAACTACTGAAAGTTATTTTAAAATGCTAAAGGCTATTAAAATAACCGTGACAATTTTTGGAAGATTTGTGTTTAAGCCCACATATATAAACCATCAAACAACCTACGGTGACATTCCATTTAGAAGTTTCTTGCTTAATTTGTCCTCTGGACACTTTGAAGGCAAAATTGTAAAATCTGCTTATTTCTAAGGGCAATACTCTAAAGAAGTCCCTGTTTTCAGAATTATTGCAGTGAGATGGAGTTATCCTATTACCATTTAGAATTAAATTAATTTATAATCCCTTCTATGTATCACAGTGTTGTTGGCATTATTTTACATTACTTTTTTATGCCTTAAAAGAAAGCATTTTCAAATCCTTAAGTTTATGAGTAGAGTGACAAGCTCAAATCATACACATTATGCATTTAACAAGTCTGACATGTCCACGAGTCTCAACCTTGTGGCATTAGTATAATGGTTTTAGCATATAGTTGAAAGTATAATTTAAAAATTAATGAATAATGTTATATTTGCTTTTTTTAGATTTCTAACTAGTCAAATTTAGCATTGTCAAGCAATGATCCATCAAGACCATTGGTACTAGTATAATTCTATAGCATTTGCAGAACGAATGGGTTCACCTGACAAAGGATTAAAACTGAACACAACAGAGAATCTCTGAACACCATCTTCTTTGAGTTGCTTCAATTGCCGTAATCCTGGGACACCACTTACCAATTTCCTAATATTTCTTTTCACCAGGAAACTATTATGTTTTGAGTTTAAAACATCCAAGTCTGAGTTATTGTTTTTAAATGTAAACTAAAGTTGTATAAAATATTTTTCACCCTGTGGAAGTGTATGACAAAGTTAGAAGCCATTTTAGCCTTTTATTTAGTCATACATGTAGTATTTTAATAGATGAAGAGATCAACTGCAAACCACTGCCCTGTTACTTCATGTCATTCAGCAAGTCAATTATACATTTAAACAATAACTGTAGAAAATGTGTACATACTTGCACTATAAACAGTAATTTGTTAGTTTAAATGTTTCTTTAAAGTATTTCTCCTTCTAAATATAAAAAGTTTTAGAATTTTGTGTAAAAATTGATTAAATTGACAAACCTTTGAATTGAAAATTCACAGCATAGGCTTTTTTTGCCAGTTTCTCTTTTTGACTCTCAGAGCGAGTCCAGACGTTACTCCTATAATCCTATAAATTCATAAACCATTGACTGTGAAATAAAAAAAAATGTATCTTATGCCTCAGGGAAGAAAGAAGACAGACGTTAATTACAATGAGCATATCCAGGCTAGCAAAGTAATAGGACACTTAATAAGTTATCTATGCTACTTCACCTTGAATTATAAAAAGTTATTTGCCATATAAACTTCAAACTTTTATGAAACTTAGAGATGGTTAGTAGCAAATGCAACATATAGATAGTCCAAATGCTTTTTGTGTGCAAGATTTTCTCTAAATGACTAACTTGGAATTAAACCTATTTCTCCCATTTTTTTTATTCCAGTCATCCACTAGCTATCATAAATTATGACTAGCATGTTTAGCAGTTTTTTTAACTTTACAATTATGGTTTGCATGTAAATCCTGTATTTTATCTGAAAAAGGTAAGTTTGCAATTCAGAGAGTTTTGTTGAGTTTCATTTTACTTCACATATATGCTATACTGTATATATAATTTTAGATATATTTATATATTAATAGAAATATATATTGATATAGTATGTATTGCACATACTGAACTAAGCATATTTAAAAATGTTATACAGCAACCAGAGGATAATTGCAGAATTTCCATTTTTACACCATTTCATGAATTTTATTATTAGGAATATTCTTAAAATCGTTACGAATTGAGTCTGACAGTTATGGTTTCTTATTTGTCAGGTTAGCCATTACTCTTTATAATGTGGGCTGTTTAAATTTAATTGGTTACTTTGCAATAGCATTCAGTGCAGGGTGTAAGGATGGCTTTCTTATTTTGATTAATTCTTTGTGTATGAAGAATTGTGATCCTCCAATTTTATTTTTATGTACGCTATTTTATGGTATTCTAATTTTAGATACCGTTTAGCATAATTAGATTACACATGTTGAGATATTTTTCACTTACGTTACCTTTGTTTAGATAGGATTTGCTTCATCTAATCATTTTTTCAAAATCAAGTTGTACTTTTTTATGTACTAGTTTTAGTTGATAAATAAATACAGTGTTGAATAATATCATGTATAATATTTAGTGATATAAAATATATAAATTGATAATTTAAACACTAATATTCCACTTAATTTTACATCAGTGATATATAGGTGATTAGTTAATGTATTGTTTATTATCGTGGGTGTTTTTATGCATTAATAAGTTTGTTTGTACTTTATTATTCTAATTTATATAAATTTATTTGGCACTGTTTAAGTTTTCCTGTTGTAAATAATCACACTACAGAACTACAATTTAACACTATTTTTACTGTTGAGTAACCAAAATATACAGTATGCATTATTTGAGAGAAATACTTTAATAAAGGTTATTATTATTATTAAATATATTATTATTGAATTGCATAATTCAAAAAATAAATTAACCTAATTTGGGGTGTGTTGATTAAGTTGATCAGGTCTTCAAAGGTCTTTGATTTCAGGTTATGGCCTCTGACTTTTTGATGAGAAATTGTTACACTTTAGGATGTGAGAGGAGTCCCTCTTTTCATGGAGTGTATGTTCACTTATGCTTTGGGGAGGCGAGCACACTAGTTTATCATTAACTTAGTGTAAGAAAGAAAGATGGGGTGCAGTAAATGGAATTGATGGGGGACCTTGCCCCACACCCTGCTGGGGCCTTCTCTAAACACAATATCTTCACAACTATGAGATTAAGTTGAAGAGAAAGAGCTTTTCACAATTCACACGCCCTTTAAATTGTTTTATTAAACCATTTGAATAGGGATTTCCCATTCCTCCGACAACATGGGCCCAGCTAGTGCATAGTTCTGTGTTGCTATGACTTAACTTGGTCCTTGCTAATCACTAGTGAGGGTGAATTTCATATAAAATATTTGGGGCTATTGTTGGCATAATGTGGCGTGACAGTGGCGGCACAAAGAGGGATTCATGCCCACAGCAGGTAATAAGGACGATTTGCTATACCAACCAGGCAGAGAGAAGAAGGGGGTGGCTGTCACATGCAATCGAGACACTTAAAGCAGATCTGTGCATTCCATTCTCAGGTAGGCCCAAGCCCTGTCTTCATTTGTCAAGATATTTTATAAACTTGCCTTAGACTATAATCTGTCATTTTACTCTTGTTTTGGGTGCCAAAGTCATTTTATTGCTATTCTTTGGTTATTTCATTGTTTTCCTCCTAAAAACTCTGGGTGGTCTTTGTTTACAAATGCAAGTTAAGTAAAATAACTTTGTATATAAACATTCTTATTGGATAGGCTATAAAAACTACATTTATGATTAAAACATTTACATATATTCTAGCATCGTTATCCTCACATTACACTATATATAATTATTAAAATAAAGGGGGAGTTAGGTAAACTATAATAAAATAGTGTTTCTTTTATAGGTGGCTAGTTAAGTAGTTCAGTAGTAATTAATATAGTGACAGTCAATGTTCTGTACAAACTGCTTTCATTATATACAGTATCATCTATAAAACAAATTAGCATAACATATAAAACTCACCTTGTATAGAGCAAACATTTTAAAAAAAATTATATTTTGCTTAAATACAGTAAATAAACATTCCATGGTAGATGAAGCTGCTCATATTTAATATGTAAAAAATATTTTTATCCATATGAACTATCAGAAATTATAAGAAAGACATTCTGAGTGTTTTGTAGGTTTGATGTGTTCTTTTTTTAACTGAAATTCTCAAAGTATGCCTACGAGTGCAGAATCACAGTAATATATTGTGATTTGATAATTGGAGTATTATTTGTTTTGTTTTGACTTTCAAAATTGTGAAAAAAAATTGGTTTTAAAGTAAAATCTTATTAATTCAGAACAAGTATAGGTTATAATTTTAATAGATTAATAGGAACAATATTATCACATGTATAGAGTATAGTAAAGTTCTTACTTGCATGTGCTAATGAACATGCAACACGTTGCCACTCTCTGGCCCCATGATCAATAAGTAGTACTGCCTTATATTGAAACCTCTGTCTACCTTAACTCAAAACTTCCATCATTCTTATCTAATATACCTTCTTTACCCCAAACTTAAAAGTGCATAGAGAAGACTCATCAGTCTCAGGATATATCCATAACACAGCATGTACATGTATGTTTTGTTAAATGGCTCATAGAGTAAAGGTTGAGGTCAAGTGAGTTCAAGTTTATTCTATAAAATAAAACACAAATATAAATTATATTTATTAGTGAAACAGGTAATGAAAAGTAATGCACTCTTTACTTGAATATATAAACCATTTTACATAAAACTTGTAATAATTCAGCAGAATTTTGTGTTATTGTTGAAAGCTGTTCTTTCATACTTTGTACAATCTAAAAACAAATCATGCAATTTGTGAATTAGTTATACACTAAATTATTTATGTTGTATGTTTTTGTATAATAAACTAATCCTTGTTTCATGTAACATTTTACAAAACATTTAACAAACTATCACAGTAAGGTGCACACAATAACAGCACAATAAATCAAATACTGTATGCCAGAAATAAGCTATAAAAAACAAGTTTAAGTGTTATAGATTTCATAATACCAAGTTTTATTTTGTATTTACTTGTGGGAACTGAAGAGTACCATCCATAAGTGTTTTATGACACACTGATATCTCAAAGCTGTAGGTTCCCAAAAAGAGGGAAGGGATATTATTAAACTGTCTAAGCTATTATTATGAGGGATCCTGAATTGTTGCCCAAGTTTATAGTGTAAAGATGTTTGATATTAAATGCCAGATATGTGTCAGGCTGTCTTAAGGCCACCCAGGGAGATACATAGTCATGGGCTATAGTGTCAGTCATTCAATTCAATTCAAATCAATTTATTTCACTTTAATTTTATGGGCCCATGGGTGTCAGGTTTTACAGTGGTGTGAAAAACTATTTGCCCCCTTCCTGATTTCTTATTCTTTTGCATGTTTGTCACACAAAATGTTTCTGATCATCAAACACATTTAACCATTAGTCAAATATAACACAAGTAAACACAAAATGCAGTTTTTAAATGATGGTTTTTATTATTTAGGGAGAAAAAAAATCCAAACCAAATGGCCCTGTGTGAAAAAGTAATTGCCCCTTGTTAAAAAATAACCTAACTGTGGTGCATCACACCTGAGTTCAATTTCCGTAGCCACCCCCAGGCCTGATTACTGCCACACCTGTTTCAATCAAGAAATCACTTAAATAAGAGCTGCCTGACACAGAGAAGTAGACCAAAAGCACCTCAAAAGCTAGACATCATGCCAAGATCCAAAGAAATTCAGGAACAAATGAGAACAGAAGTAACTGAGATCTATCAGTCTGGTAAAGGTTATAAAGCCATTTCTAAAGCTTTGGGACTCCAGCGAACCACAGTGAGAGCCATTATCCACAAATGGCAAAAACATGGAACAGTGGTGAACCTTCCCAGGAGTGGCCGGCCGACCAAAATTACCTCAAGAGCGCAGAGACGACTCATCCGAGAGGTCACAAAAGACCCCAGGACAACGTCTAAATAACTGCAGGCCTCACTTGCCTCAATTAAGGTCAGTGTTCATGACTCCACCATAAGAAAGAGACTGGGCAAAAACGGCCTGCATGGCAGATTTCCAAGACGCAAACCACTGTTAAGCAAAAGAACATTAGGGCTCGTCTCAATTTTGCTAAGAAACATCTCAATGATTGCCAAGACTTTTGGGAAAATACCTTGTGGACTGATGAGACAAAAGTTGAACTTTTGGAAGGCAAATGTCCCGTTACATCTGGCGTAAAAGGAACACAGCATTTCAGAAAAAGAACATCATACCAACAGTAAAATATGGTGGTGGTAATGTGATGGTCCGGGGTTGTTTTGCTGCTTCATGACCTGGAAGGCTTGCTGTGATAGACGGAACCATGAATTCTACTGTCTACCAAAAAATCCTGAAGGAGAATGTCCGGTCATCTGTTCGTCAACTCAAGCTGAAGCGATCTTGGGTACTGTAACAGGACAATGACCCAAAACACACCAGCAAATCCACCTCTGAATGGCTGAAGAAAAACAAAATGAAGACTTTGGAGTGGCCTAGTCAAAGTCCTGACCTGAATCCAATTGAGATGCTATGCCATGACCTTAAAAAGGCGGTTCATGCTAGAAAACCCTCAAATAAAGCTGAATTACAACAACTCTGCAAAGATGAGTGGGCCAAAATTCCTCCAGAGCGCTGTAAAAGACTCATTGCAAGTTATTGCAAATGCTTGATTGCAGTTATTGCTGCTAAGGGTGGCGCAACCAGTTATTAGGTTCAGGGGGCAATTACTTTTTCACACAGGGCCATGTAGGTTTGGATTTTTTTTTCTCCCTAAATAATAAAAACCATCATTTAAAAACTGCATTTTGTGTTTACTTGTGTTATATTTGACTAATGGTTAAATGTGTTTGATGATCAGAAACATTTTGTGTGACAAACATGCAAAAGAATGAGAAATCAGGAAGGGGGCAAATAGTTTTTCACACCACTGTACAGACAATGACAGAACATTAAAATAAATCACAAAGAACAGTCATCAAACATAAACTTAATACAAATAAATATAATATAGCAGTGAGAACTTGCAATGAAATGTTAGATCAGAGATATTACTCATAAAAGTTAACCAAACTTGACTAATTACTGCTGCAAATAATGACTGTTTAGCCCATGATTTAAGCCTGTGGATGTTTATTAAAGTTGAAAGTATTTAGAAAATTAATAGTATTTGGGATAAATGAGTATTTGAACTATTTGCTTTTCATTTTTAGAACTTTAAGTCTTTGACCTGGTAGCAACAACTGAATAGTATCAATATTTTGACTTTATAAATAGTTCTGTTTGTGGGTTAATGATGTGAAACATTATTTGATTATTTCTCTACTGACTATTGGTGTTCCACAAGTCAATATATTGTTTTTGTTGGAATTTTCTTTTTTGTCCTTTTCCAATCCCCACCCTTACCTTCCTTTGCACATAAATAGAGAGGATTGTTATTATTTGCTTGTTTCCGCCAAATAAATACAAACTAAAATTCCACACCTGGCATATTTTGAGATTACTGCAGAACACAAAGAAATACAGCTGTTTCCAAAGTCCTGTCAGAAATATCTAATTGTATCCTTCAGAGGACAGAAATACATTAATGTATCATTTAGTTTACACAAAGTCTTGGTTCACAAAAGATGGATCCACCGTTAAGTAACTGGATGCTATAGTTTTCACATGAAAATTAGTTTAATTGGCAAATTTAACTTGGGGTAGTATAAGTGACTGTGATTTCTGCATGAGTATGCTCTACACGAATTTCAAAAGCATCTACAATAAATGGATAGATGGATGTACTACACACATATTTAATTTATTTACTCACTAAAATCTACATGACAATAACACATTAAGTTTTCTGTTTATGCAGAGATAGGTGATTGGTCAGCTTGGCTTTGTGGATGTAACAAAGGATGGAGTGTGAGATGCACAAGGAGGAGTAAAGGCACTTGCTGAAAAAGTTGCATTCAAAGATGGAAAAAACAGAGCTAGACAGGAGGCGAGAAAGATGCCTTGAAAATAATGAACATTGGAACAATAGAACAACCTAGACGAGAAAAGTTCATTCAGCCCAACAAAGCTGGCCAGTCCTGTCCACTTAATTCTTCTAAAAAAACTCATCAAGTTGAGTCCTTAAAGTCCTTAAATTCCTATTGTCTACCATACTACTTAGTAGCTTATTCCAAGTGTCTATGGTTCTCTGTGTAAAGAAATACTTCCTAATGTTTGTGCAAAATGTAACCTCAACAAGTTTTTATCTGTGTCCCTTTGTTCTTGATGAACTCATTTTAAATAACAGTCTCGATCCACTGTACTAACTCCCTTCATCATTTTAAACACTTTAATCATGTCACCTCTTATTCTTCTTTTGTTTGAAAAATTTCTTTTGCTTAAAAATCTCTTTTTGCTTAAAATCTTTTGGCTCTTCTTTTTGACAGAGTCTTAGAAGCAGGCTTTGTAAGAATGTGTTGATGAGAGTGAGTACCAGTGAAGAGAGGTTCAGGCACACATGAATGCAGAGAATTCCAAGTGTCTATCATTCTTTGTGTGAAGAAAAACTTCCTAATGTTTGTGCGAAATTTACCCTTAACTGTGTCCCCATGTTCTTGATGAACACATTTTAAAATAACAGTCTTGATTCTCTGTACTAATTCCCTTCATAATTTTAAACAATTAAATCATGTCACCGTTTAATCTTCCTTTGCTTAAACTGTAGAGGCTCAGCTCTTTTAATCTTTCCTCATAAGTCAACCGCTGTAGCCCTAGAATCAGCCTAGTTGTTCTTCTCTGGAGAATTTCTACTGGTGCTATGTCCTTTGGCTACGCCTCACCAGTTCATTTTAAAGCTTAAGCATAACCTCTTTGGACTTGTACAACACATATTGTGCTGTTTAACCTAACATTCTGTTTGCCTTCTTAATGGCTTTTGAACACTGTCGGGAAGTTGATAGCTTAGAGTCCACTACGAGTCCTAAATCCTTCTCATAAAGTGTACTCTCGATTTTCTGACCACCCATTGTGCATTCAAACCTAACGTTTTTACTTCCTATGTGTAATACTTTACATTTACTGACATTAATCTGCCACAAATCAACCTAAGCCTGTATGTTATCCATGTCCTTCTGTAATAATATACAGATTCCAAAATATCTGCTAATCTACTTATCTTGGTATCATCTGCAAATGTAACCAGCTTGTTACTTATATTCCTATCTAAATCATTTATATATATTAAAAATAGCAGCGGCCCTAGCACTGACCCCTGTGGAACACCACTCTTAACATCAGCCAATTCTGATAAGGTTCCTTGCACCGTCACCCTCTGCTTCCTGTGTCTGAGCCAATTCTGCATTCATCTAAAAACATCATCCTGAACTCCCACTTCTTTTAATTTGATGCCCAACCTCTCATGTGGCACCTTATTAAATGCTTTCTGAAAGTCAAAATAAATGATATCATAAGCTCCACTTTGATCATATCCTTTTGTTGCCTCCTCATAGAATTCCAGCATGTTAGTAAAACACGACCTCCCTCTTCTGAACCCATGCTGACTGTTCCTAATAACTCCTGTTCTTGCCAGGTGTTGCTCAATCTTATCCTTATTAATTTCTTCCATTAATTTTCCTGTAATGCATGTTAAGCTTTCTGGCCTATAGTTGCTTGGCAAAAAAAGTTATTTGCCATTTTCCCATCCTTAGGAATCTCTGCAGTGTGCAGTGACTTCCTAAAAATATGTGTCAAGGGTTTTTATATGTACTCGCTACCCCCCTTATGAAATGGTGGGTAAATATTATGTGGTCCTACTGGTACCATCTACTATTTCATTGTCTGTATGTTTTAATCCCCCCTATTTCTGATGCACTTCACCTCCTCCATGACCGTTCTTTTATTATTAAAATACTGAAAGAATCGCTAAGGGTCTTCTTTCACCTTATCTGCTATATTCCTCTCGAACTCCCTGATGTCCTTCTAAATGGTTGCTCTCATGTTCTCATATGCTCTACAGTACACTGTGGAGTTATTAGTCTTATATGCCTTTTAAAGCAGTTTTATTTTTCCTTTGCAGCTTCTTTTTTAAATCTACATTAATCCACTGTGAAGTTTTTAAAACTGTCCTATTAATTCCAAATTTAAGTATGTATCTGTCCTGCATTACATGTAAAACATTTTTAAACCTGTTCCACTGCTCCTCGACTGCCTCCACACTTAAAAGCTTATCCCAGTCTATCCTCCTTAGACTTTGTCGCATCTGGTCAAAATTTGCCCTACCAAAGTTCAACTTAACAATTTTAGTCTTTGCATCTGCACTCTTAAAAAATAATGAGAAATGTATTATATTATGGTCACTTGACCCTAGTAGTTCATTCACCTCTACACCCTCAATTCTATTATTGAAAAATACTAAATCCAGACAAGCTTCACCCCATGCTGGTGCTTTAAGATACTGTGTTAAAAAAAGTCACTGATTACTTCTAAAAACTCCTGCTCTTGAACTCATCCATCTGCAAGGTTATCCCAGTTAATATTTGGACAAAGTCCCCCATGGCTATAATATCTCCCTGTAAACAGAGGGAGAAGTACTGCTCACATTAAACAGGTTGAAATCAGATTACACGGACCAGATAGTGTTTATCTACAAGTGTTTAAGGAGATTAGCGAATACAAATATTAACTCATTATGCATATTTTAAAGAAGTCACTGCACACTGGGGTTTTTAGATGGGTGCAGAATTGGCTCAGACACAGGAAGCAGAGGGTGATGGTGCGAGGAACCTCATCAGAACTGGCCGATGTTAAGAGTGGTGTTCCACAGGGGTCAGTGCTAGGGCCCCTGCTATTTTTAATATATATAAATGTCACATATTCAAAAGTGAAAGAGACAGTAATGTTCAGGGGAATACAGTGTGTGATTGTGCACGACCTTCGATGAAATTATTGTAGCAGTACTGTCTCTTTCAAAAGTACTAATCTCCAATTCCTGTCCTTACTTTTCTTTCTCCAAATACCCAATCAATACACAATCAACTCTGTAATAGACGTTAAGCCATCTGTAAGCTTACAACGACGATTCTTGAAAACTTTTAAGGAACGTTGAAATATCTTTGTAGTACAAGTTTAATTATTCTGTCCATCTATCCTTCCAGTGTCGTGTCAGCCCAAGAAAGAATACAGTACAAGGTAGGCTCAATCCGTGAACTAGCTAGCGCTGCAGAACCGTGTCCTCACATGTTTAATTATTAACAATACAGATTATTTAAATGAAGTTAAAGTTTTATCTATATAATATAATCAACATATTTTGCTGCATTTCATCTTAAAAATGATATTGTCATCATATGTAAATACGTGCTTTATAAAGTGGCACAGGTTGTGCAATATTATAACTGTAGTGCAAGTTTACAGTGGGGTAATTTTACTTATAAGTACAAACAGTTCTACAAGGAGCACTTGATGGACTGATTGACTGTTTCTGAACCGCGAGGTCCATACAGGAAAGTCTTTGAAACGTTTTGCCATGGCTGAGGCAGGGTGCGCTTGATGCTGTATCCCGATAATTCTCTTTCCGATCACCGACTGCTGTGATTCCCCATTCAGATACAGTGATACAAGGTGTGGCAGAAAAGTAATGAGACTGGCAACACTGCAAGTGATCTGGCAACGCTGCGCTGTTGTCCTTGATAGAGCACGTGTATCAGTACCCTCCCATAGCTCAGTGCGAGTTTCAACTCCTTCCGTTAACTACGTGATTTTTGTGACTGCTATTAGCGAAGTTGTGTTTTTGGTTGTGCATTACGCAAAATGGAACAGCGGAATTTGGAGCAACGTTGTGCCATTAAATTTTGTGTTCAGCTTGGAGAATCGGCAAGTGTGACGTTTGAAAAGTTAAAACAGGCCTATGGGGAACATTCTTTATCCCGAGCTCAAGTTTTTCAGGGAGGCCTTCAACTTCGAAAACCAATGAAAACATTGAACGTGTGAACACTCTTGTGAGATCAGACTGTCGTTTAACATTAAGAATGTTGAGTGAACAATCAAATTTGAACAGATTTACTGTTCATCAAATTTTGACTGAACATTTCCACATGCGAAAGGTCTGTGCCAAAATGGTGCAGAAAAACCTCACAATTGAGGTTGACAATCGAAAAAACGCATTCCTGTGGTTCCCCAGCCCCCTTATTCACCTGACCTCAGTCCGTGTGACTTTTTCATTTTTCCTAAACTGAAAAATGTCCTCAAAGGACATCTTTAGAAAACATCCAAAAGAGTGTAACAGACATGCTGAAGACCATACCGGTTGAAGACTTCCAGCGCTGCTACCAACAGTGGGAACAACGTCTCCATCGGTGTGTAGCTGCCCAAGGGAACTACTTTGAAGCGGATAATATTGATGTTTGAAACAAATAAAAACTTTGGTAAATAAAAAATCAGTCTCATTACTTTTCTGCCACACCTCATATAAATACTCTGAGTGGTGCAGTGAGAGTAATATGGAAAAAGATGATCTGCTGTGGCAACCCTTAACGGAAGCAGCTGAAAGAAGAAAAAAAAGGTGCAGTGAGAGTAACAACACTAAAACAGTTATGGTATTTGAAATACTATGGCTATTCCCTGGGCTATTATATTGTTACAAGTTAATTACAATCAGATGCATTACACTAATAAACAATACGCGGTTAGTTTCAATGTATTTATAAAGCCGCGGCAGGAATGTGGCTCCAAGAAATAAAGATAAACCACACAGGAACAGTAGCACTGCTTTGACGCTGCGTGCCACCAGTCTGCAAAATCGAGCGGAGAACTTGCGTACGACATGGTATGAGGTACCGTGGAAAAGTGCGTGGCTTTACACCAAGTGTAGGTTTTATACATCGCGATTTGAACATGGAAATGTTCATACACAACATTTCTGTGCATACGCATCGTTTATGCATGAGGCTCCTGGGGTTCTGTCTACAGTTCTGGTATTCAAGCTCCTAAAACTACATAAAAACAAAACAAAAAGAAGAAGAATGACTAGGCTCATTCCAGGGCTGCAGGTGATGAGTTGTGAGGAAAGATTAAATAAGCTGAGCCTTTTCTAGTTTATGCAAAAGGAGATTAAGAAGTGATATGACTTTAAAATAAGTTCATAAAGAACATGGGAACACAGTTGAAAAATGCGTTAATTTTAAATTTCAGACAAACATTACAAAGTTTTTCTTTACACAGAGAAACATAGACACATGATGTAAGTTACCAAGTAGTGTGGCAGACAGGAGAACGTTAGAGGCTTTCAAAACTAGATGTCATGCTATTTTGGAGGAATTAAATAGATAGGACTGGTGAGCTTATTGGGCTAAATGGCCTGTTTTCATCTACATTTTTCTAATATTCTAATATTCTAAAAGTTCCTTTTATCAGTAAAGTTAAGTTATATAACATATTAATATATGTTTTAATTTACACCAGTCAGAGAACAGATACATGGTATATTCTAATGCCATCCTACATGGCTTAATATTATTTAAAGGTCCCAAAACAGTTAAGCAGATTAAAAATCTTGGGTAAGTAACTGGTTCAAAGAGTAGCTCTTATTATATGCAGAGAACAAAATGAAAAGTATTATCTCATCTATAACTGATCTACTGGCACAAATGAAGTTAGGAGTTTAACATGCAGACATTGTTACAGTACTTTGCAAGTTCATACAACAGGCTTTTCACTTAAAAAGCTAGTTGGTGAAAAGCAGATTTTTTTCTCACCTTTAACCATACTTCCCAGATGTTTATCTTAATAGTAATTAGGCAGATTGCACAGCCTACCATTTCTAAATGCAATCAAGGTGAAATTTATCCCAGCAACACAGAATACAGTCCATTATAGGGTCTGCTGACAAAAGACTAATTTATGATAATCAATCAATATAACCAGCATCTGAGAATGTAGGAGGAATATTCACAAAGACACAAGAAAGAACTTCACATGGTTTTTGAATGGGTGAGGGATTTGAACCCAGGCAATCTTGTAGTTCTAGGCAGGCCTCCGGGGACCAAGCCCACCCTAACAGAATGCCTGGCACATCCATTAATGATTTTTTAATGAAAAAAATACTCTTGTGTAATTAAAAAATAGGTATACACATATGAATTCACAAAGATTTAAACCATTGATTTTTTTGAATGAAAGGTGCAGTTCTAGCAACCATAATTACATTTCTTGCCCAGACTGTTTTTTTTCTGGCACAGAGATTATGTGTTCATACAAAGTTGTTAATTCAGATTGTTGATAATAATACAACAGAGAGTATAATTTTTCAAAACTTATAGTATGGGTATTAGAAATTGTATAAAACCACTCCTGCAACTTTTATTACAGACAAAATTGGAAAGGACGCTATACTGAGGGAGCTCCACAATATGTAAGTGGTAATTTTTGTCTCCCTCTGCTTATTTGCAACTCCTGCACCCACCATGGTGTTTGTATTGCTTATGCTGTATATGTACTATATGTTTGTCTATCTTGGTGGTACTCTGTTTGAATGTGTGAGCACAGCATTCAGTTAATATATATACATATATGATATACATGTATAATATATTGCATATTGAGGCAGCAATTACAAGTACTTACAGGGAATCCATTTTAAATCTTTGTTTTTCAAATTCACACATGCACACTACTAGTGTCTAGCAGGAACAATATATATTAAACATGCCTATCATGCATTTCAGACACAGTATATGATGTCTCCCCTTTTTTAGCAGACAAAAGGCCAAGAAAAGATGCCATATTCATTAATAGTAACCTTGCAAGTGGTTCCATATAATTTACATTTATTTTTTAAAATCAATTATTTAAATAAATCTCTACATAAAGTGTCTTTGGCATACCTGTCCCTAACTATTATACAGTTTCCTTGTTTGTAAGAATACCAGGTTCAGTCTATCAGGGGGTTTCACAATATGGCCAATAGGGTTGCATACTGTTTAACTGGGTGAACTTGAATGAAAGTTGGAGGTTCTTTTGGTGGTGACAGATATGGTTTTAGATTAGATGGGAATTGTATTTCTTGTTCTGGTGAAGGTTATGCAGGATCACTCCAAGGCTTGTCACACATTAAATTTCGTAACATGTTGGCAATTGAAGTTCTTGAGCAGTTCCAATAACAGTTATGATGTAATTCTTTATCTCCACAGTCCACAACAGCTTGGAGCACTGTGTGGTTTACCCATAAGTGCAGGGTACCATTTACAGCTACCATCATGAGGTGACATCCTGAGTTAATCTTTGGATTTTAGAGCATAATAAGAAGATATAGAGCATAATAAGAAGATAATAAGACTTTTTAGTGTTTTTTGTTTTATCTAACAGATACTTTACCTTTAAGGGGTTGTAGGATGCTGATGTGAAAAACACACAAGCAGCAGGTAAGTTATTGCAAGGTCTCGTGCCCATAAGAAGCTGAGGTGGCAAAATGCCTACCCACTCAAATGATGTAGTTCTGTAGTCCAGCAGTGCAAGGTATTGGTCTGGTAATTTATTCCAAAACGTTGCACTGTCTGCTCTGCTTTACCATTTTGTTGAGGCCAATACAAAGAAGAAGTCTTGCATGTGATGTTCTAGCTCCGACAGACAGTGTACAGTTCCCTTGACACATATTGTGGGATATTGTGTGAAGTAACCATTCCAGGGGTGCTATACCTGCTGAACTGAACTTTCAGGGACTCTTCTGGCTGTACAGGTCTTTAAACTTTTTGTCTATTTTATTGAATCTGGAGTAATCATCCACTATAATGATGTAATTTTTACCTTTATATTAAAACAAGTGAGTGTCTACTTCTTTAAACAGTAGCTCTGGTGCATATGTTGGATTTAATGGTTGCCTGGTTAATCTGTTTTAAAAATTGGCTCACTTGCTGCAATTTTTGATCATGTTTTTAATATGTGAATTAATTCCTGGCTAGTATAGTATCTCAAAAGTACAATGCATACTCTTTGTTATCCCAAGGTAACATCTCAAGGTGTATAGGTTTTAGTATGTGTTCTCTTATAGTTACTACTATATGCAACCTTTTGTACTTGGCAGGGCTGTGGAGTCGGAGACAATTTTGGGTACCTGGAGTTGGGGTCGGAGTCGGCAAAAATGTACTGACTCCGACTCTTAATAAATTTAAATTTTAATGAAAAAAAAATACAGCAAGTTCAAATGTCCCATTTCACAAACAATAGACATAATTAAGTACTTATCTGATGTAAGAATAAAGACCAGTGCATAATTGTGTTACTACTAGTGTGAAGTTCATCTGAGCTATTATACAACATTCACATATTGTAATCTAGATTATGGTACATTACAAAAGTGTTTTTATTTTATTTCAGTTATAATGTGTTTAACAAGTTCATTTGAGTGTAAACAAGTGTAATGATGTAGGTGTAGGTGTGTGCTTTGGCCGGATGTATATTAAGGGGTTCTTGTCTTTTGTTCAGACTGGCCAATACGGTAGAGAATCAGCTTCCTAGCCAGTAGTTCTGTGGGTAAATGACGTGCATGTTGCCTTCCTTTAATCAACATGGAAAATACATTAGCATATTAAATACAGAGGAGTTGGATTCGCAGAGTCGGAGTCAGAAGTACCAGAAACTAAGGAGTCGGAATCGAAGGATTTATCTACCGACTCCACAGCCCTGAACTACTCAGTGCCATCAAATTCACTCACCTGACTTCCTGAGTCCCAATGACTTCCTGTCTGAGGTCCGGCCAGCCTCGCTGAATTATCTGCTGGAGAAAGCCTAACACTCCCTTTGTGCACTCTATCACCTATACATAATTCTGGTCACTAATTGAAACAATGCTAAGTGTGGATATACACTCTAAGCTACCTAGCTCTGTCTTATTCTCCAAAACATGTGTTCTGGACAAGGTGTCAGGCAGCTCCATGGGTGTTCCTTTCCTGTACTTGACTGTTAGGTCATACCACTGAGGCCATAGGTGCATTCTCTGGATGCATATGATAGTTTATAGTAGTAGCTTCTTGTATATGTCTAAGAGGTTTATTGTCATTATAGACTAAAAATGTACAGTCTACCGGGACCAACTCAGCGAAGGGGGTAAGATCACCACATTTAATCCATGACTCAGTAATGAACATAAAAATCCAGATTTTGCGAGGAGAAAAAGTCATTCAACAGAAATGTCTTGTTTACTGCTGAGCGAGCATTAATTAACACCATTTTAGGTGAAGGAACAGCGTCGGGTGAGAGAGAGATTCTACACAGCGACCGTAGCATACCTGAGTCAACTCCAGATCTGCGGAGATAGTGGCCGATCCCAGGGAATCCAAGCCGGGGGGTAGAGGGTGAGGACAGGGGAAGAGCAGGTCGAAGCCACCGGTGCACCTGATCTACGAGACGCCAAATCACAGAGCCACCTTGTAGCGGCTCGGAAAACGGACTTGTAATACAGCCCGCATGCAGGCGGGCTTTCAACTTGATTGCAAATCCTCCACTGCATCCATTTCCTCCAAAGAATGTTTAAAGGCCAGCGGCGAATACAGTCCGGAATGACAATTTTGAAATTCTCATGTTGTTTGTTAAAAACACACTCCATCTCCAACTTGTGAAAATTAAAAAGAGTTGATCGAATATCCAAGAGAGACTGACGATCATAGACTATAAGGGCACTACAGTTTAAATACAGTGCAGAGTTAAATAATTTAGCTTGCAATTCTGCCAGTTAACCTCCTTGGTGTTATCCCTGATCAAAACTTGAGTTCAGAATTCTCTGCAATTAACACTAGAATTACCAAAGCTTATGAAAAATCTCCGCTTACACCTCTCCGTCAGCAACTTTTGTCTTGTCATGTGTCGATAAGCCCAAGCAGCAAGAACCTGCTATCCCATCCTCCCATCGCCACAAAAAATGCAAAAACCTCTTCCAGCTCAAGCTTTGTTTATCAGGGAGTCAGGTACCTAGAGCTGCATAGGCTAAAAAATATGTCGATATTTGGAACACATATGCATTTTAATGTGTGTTCCGTGATTACAAAAATCTATGTAAGCATAGGATGACAGGAAATGAAAGAAATGTTGAACACATATCTAAAAGACAAACGTTTTTCATGTTTTAGCACTAACGACATAATTTTGACATGAAGTGTATAATGTGTGAAGACTGAAGAACAAATGTCAAATAAGCACATTCACAAAAGGTACAAGTATAACAGAACAAGTGCGCTTTTATTCAAGACCATAACAGGAGAAAAAGAAATTGGGTTAGTGTGGCTTATTGTTGCAACTTCTGTGGTAGTACAGCCATAAGAACTGCTGACTCCTATTCAAATCTCACAGGTTTGAGCCTTCACGTGTCCTAGAATAAACGTTTTGAGTAGTGATCTGCTCTTATTGTTACTATTATACAATAAAAGCATACATTTAATTTGAGTCTGTAACAGACGGTGTAAATGAATGTTACTTGTAAAGGTTAGCATTTTTTTTTATTCAGTTTTATTCTCTCAGTTGTGTTCTTGCTCGCCTCGATCTGACACTGCTAGTTTTCAAATAAAGACTTGCTTTAACAGAGGCTAACTCAGATGAAGATGAGGTTTTCTACATTAAAGAAAAAGAACAGAAGCCTTCCCCACAAAAAAACATCCACTCACATATAAGAACAACGCAGCTGCACCAGGAGTAAAGGTGAAAGATGGCACTGTTTGGATGCAGGAAGAGGTCGGGCGTCATCCTGCAAGTCAGTCTGCCCCACACCTGTTCTCCAACGAAGCAGCACGGTTTACAGAGCTCGCCAACGTATCATGCAAAGTCCCGTTTGTGATTATGTTTTTTGATGGTCTTTACATAAGAAATATTTATGTGTTACTTCTACAAAAGCCCGATCGAATGTTACTTACCTTGATTAATTTACTTATCTTCCTACAGCATAAAGTCACAAGTAGACTGCAGAGCTTCCTCTGTTTGATCGATAAAGGCATGCTCACAAATTACACATGACAAAAATACAACTCAGAGAGGCTGGCTGTTTATTTGTCCATTTCCATTTTTAGAATTCTACTTTATTTTAGAACAGATAAAGTCTTTAAAGGTGATGCCTGATATTGTGTGGATTTGTTACATTGTTGCTGCTCTTGGTTCAAGTAGAAGATTTTTCACTTTGCTGCGTTATTCTTTATTTTTGGTGTGCAGTGCTTTCCTTAATTAGGCCCTTAGCTGTGTCATCTGCAAGTTAATAGGACAAAACAGTACTCTTTCTGACATATGATTTTAGTTTAGTTCCCTTCTTGAAGGCATGGCTGCATCTCAGTCCTACTGTTTAACTTGGCAAACTGTATCTCGGTTCACAGGCTCATATTATTTGGCCTCAGAAGAACATACCAGTCATGGCAGTAAAATGCAATATTATGATGCAATAATATGATGGTAATTAACCGATCTGAGAGGGAATATATAATGGCCAAAAAATGAGGGGGCCAAAATGGACTTTTGAGAGACTCCATTTGTCATAGTAGCAGAAGAAGAAGTAGCATAAAAAGAAGAAAAGCTACCAACAGTGATCCACAAGATTGGAGAATAATGAAAGACCCAATATCATCTGTGTTTTCAGTTAAATAATGCACTTGGACCAGAATCCACGAAGAGTGTTCAATGTTGTAAAAATAATTTTGGGTTTATGATGATGGTAGAAATAATCTCAGGATAATAATGTACCCTGACCATTTACAAAGACTCCTGATGACCAAGTAGACAGTCACTGAGGATCCAAAAGACACCCAAAGTTAGTCTTTCTTCCATTTTCTTTCTTATGCATTCCTGTCTAAAAGAACAAGTTGTCTGGTTTAGCCAAGCCTGGACTCTGGACTTTGACTGTGTAATTCTTAGAGGGGCTATCATGTTTAGAATAAAAGAAAGGCTAGAGCTAAAATTTGTAGGCAGCTTTTCTGGATTTGAATGCAGGGAGGCTGCCTCAATAGTTAAGAAAAGAGGAGCAGTTATGTAGGCATCACAAAAAGTTCTGACCTTTGAAGGGTTAATACCATAAGAACGCAACAGAACAGAATTTGTTTTACATTGCAAGACAGGAATTGCTGCCAATTTACAATACTTTATTGTGTGTATATTTGCTGTGCAGTAATAAAATTGAAAGTTAGGTGGTTCCATGCCACCTTCTTGTTTAGATATTTGTAGAGTCTCGTTTTGAATGCTTGGCCATTTTGGACTCCAGATTATAATTATAATTGAATTATAATTAATTATAATTGATTATAATTGAATCTAATTTCTTAAACAATTATTTTTTTTATGTATTTATGGATAGTCTGGAATAAATAACAGCTGAGAATAGCTGGTTGCCAATGCACTGGGAGTACTAAGCCTTTAGCATTTTGGGTCAATCTTGATTGTATATTTACCTGGCAGAGTTTCTGTGGTGTGTGCCAGTTACCGGAAATCATCCAGTCCAACTGGAACATTCTGCTTTACAGTATTGCCATTTCACCATATGTTTGACTCTTTTTTGACATACTCTTTTATAAGTCTATAAACTAATAAAGCTTCTGTGGGGACACAGAACAAAATATTCCTGTTTCAGATCCAAAATTTCGAACTCTGCTTTAATTTCACAGACCTTAAAGTTAATTAAAACAACTATTGCAGCCATCTTGTAGTTCAAGTAGGAGCAAAATGTTCTGGTTGAACGTTCAAGTGAACGTTGTGGTCATGAGTATCTGTCAACTATCCAGAGTCAGCACTTTGCCCCAATATCAAATCCAATCTGCACATGGTGAAACTGAACCTGTACAACTATACTTCACTAAGCATCTGCAACAGCTACTGCTGCTGAATTATCTGTTTGTGTCAGGTTTATGTCCAGGTGTTACTCTTCTGATGCCTCTTGTTTAGCTCCACACTCAAAGAATTAACTGCATGCTTGTGACAAATAGACACGCAGTTGTTTGGGTTGTGACAGTTAGGACATATAGAGCCTTTTGGAGGACGTATACCTTGATTCCACTTATTTTGGGTGTTTAGACTGACTTGTGTTTTTTCTGTTTATGTAATATGTGTTTTGCCTTTTTTTTACTTTTTACTATATGTTGCATGCTTTCTGAAAAATATTGCTGAGACTTGTACAGCTACTCTTAAAATTTTAATTTGTCTTTGTGACAATTCAAACTGCAGTGGATTTTTTTATAGCTTTAGCCAATAAGAAGTCCTCACCATCTATCTAGCAATCTTTCCTGCATTCTCTTTTCTCAGACTCTTGCAATTATAACATCAATTAACATATCATCTGAGTCAGCATACTCACAGTCTATAAGAATCTATATACTGTATATAATTCACTAAGGCAAGACACTCATGGAAAACACACCGGGACGGGCATGGATTCACTAAGCCGCCGACAAGCAAGACACCTATGGCGCATGCAGGGAAGAGCCACGCCCACCAAATCCAACACCATTGGATACGAAGACAACTCACAGAGCCACGCCCACCAATTCGGACGTGACGACACAGAAAGAAATTTATATTCATCTGTCGTAGAGGCCTCATGTACCTCCGAGCCACCTTGACTGTTCATAGAGGCATGTTTCTCGCGGAGGTGAGTTGCCATATGCAGCGTGTAAAACGGTTTGTGTATCCCATGGGATCCTTAAAACAATCCTTTACAACTGAGGTTAAAACACAATGAAGTAAGCAGTCTTTGAAAACCACGTTTTTGGTTACGACACACAGCCTCGTGCACCATAGAAAACTATTTTACACGCTACATACAGTAATTCGCATCCGTGACAAACATGCGTCTTCTTCACTCACGGACAATTGTTGTTCTCTCCAGAGTTCCATCTTTTCATTCATTTTCTGTTGTATCCTTAAACCCTCCCTTTTTAGACAACTGTGTCTTTCCAGAAGTGTTCAACCATCAATAAATAATTATGCTGTGTTTGTTATGCCGCGGGTTCACTATTGTGTTGTATTTTGCTCTCTCCAGAGTCCCATCTTTTCATTCACTTACTGTTGTATTCTCATACCAACCCGTTTTAGACAACCGTGTCTTTCCAGAAGTGTTTAGCATTCAATAAATAATTATGATTGAGATTGAGCGTGTGTCTACCCGGCACAGAGAGGCGTGGGTAAGCTGTTGAACCCCATTCGGGCTGCAAACTGTGGAATTCCCACTAAGTGCGACTCATACGCTCCCACTGGTTACGTCCCTACCCTTTGTACACACCCCCTCCCACCTCGCTACTACCGTGGTCGGGTGTCTTGGTGGATTATATATAGAAAAGCAGCCAAGACCGCTACATCTAGACTGTGTAAAGACGACAACGACTCAAGTGACGAGTTGGAGGTGGGCACATGAGCAGGCAGTGCATACTGAACAAGAAATCAGGGAGCTGAATGGACGTCCTTCTCTCCTCCCATTCCACACTCCGCGACTGAGTGCCGTTCACCCCCATCCTTCCGTCTGGCAGGAGAAGGCTCGATGGCAGTCCGCCAGTTTTCAGTCACGGACAATTGTGTTTTGGTTCGTTCCGTGCATTGTTACAATGTTGCTTTTCTTGCTGATTTATTACATTACAGATTTTTCAAATGTAAATTTACTCCCTGTGCTTAAAAATCATTAAAAAAACCAGCCTGATTATGCGGCGTATGGTACGCCGTGGGTTGGCTAGTATGACTTAATTCCTTCAAAAATAAGTCAAAACTCTCACGTGCACCTTGCTTCTTCTGTTTGAAACTTTGTTTGGCAATCATTTTATTTTTTTAAGTTGTATATAGCTAGTGAACTTATCTAACACTGCAAAAATCTTGTTTCTTGCTCTTTCTCTCCATCACCGCATCTTAGCATCCACATGCCCAGTCAATTTGCTCATTGTTTACTTGATAAACCAGAGAGGACCATCAAAGCATGACATGGCTATGGAGTCTCTCAAACTATATAAATCTACAGCCTCTCAATCTATTTTGAAATATTCAAATTGTGAATTTCCGTAGTTGTGTGTGTTCTGTTGAAACAGATGTCCCATGACACCATGCAATATATTGCCTGTTATGGTGCAAATAACCAGTGAGGAAAGCTGCTTTATTGAGGGAGTTCCACGCAACATGAGTTGTCAAATTTGTCTATCTTTGCTTTGCTGCATGTGTGCAGCTCCTACACATGCCGTGGTGTTTGTATTGCTCATATTGCATGTATACTATATGTTTAGTCTGTTTGGTGATACTCTACTATAGTTTTGAGTATGTAAGTACATCATTCAATTGATATATTTGATTAGTATGTAATATATTGTGCATTGAGGCAGTGATAACAAAGGAGGTTCAAGGAATCCATTTTAGAACTTTTTTCTTTGTTTTATGATGTAGGACATTCATACGTAGGTGCCTAGTAGGAACAATACAGATCAAACACATATACTCACCTAAAGGATTATTAGGAACACCTGTTCAATTTCTCATTAATGCAATTATCTAATCAACCAATCACATGGCAGTTGCTTCAATGCATTTAGGGGTGTGGTCCAGGTCAAGACAATCTCCTGAACTCCTGGTTGTTGGGGCCAGACGGGCCGGTCTGAGTATTTCACAATCTGCTCAGTTACTGGGATTTTCACGCACAACCATTTCTAGGGTTTACAAAGAATGGTGTGAAAAGGGAAAAACATCCAGTATGCGGCAGTCCTGTGGGCGAAAATGCCTTGTTGATGCTAGAGGTCAAAGGAGAATGGGCCGACTGATTCAAGCTGATAGAAGAGCAACTTTGACTGAAATAACCACTCATTACAACGGAGGTATGCAGCAAAGCATTTGTAAAGCCACAACATGCACAACCTTGAGGCGGATGAGGTACAACAGCAGAAGACCCCACCGGGTACCACTCATCTCCACGACAAATAGGAAAAAGAGGCTACAATTTGCACAAGCTCACCAAAATTGGACAGTTGAAGACTGGAAAAATGTTGCCTGGTCTGATGAGTCTCGATTTCTGTTGAGACATTAAAATGTTATTTTGAAGAATTTGGCGTAAACAGAATAAGAACATGGATCCATCATGCCTTGTTACCACTGTGCAGGCTGGTGGTGGTGGTGTAATGGTGTGGGGGATGTTTTCTTGGCACACTTTAGGCCCCTTAGTGCCAATTGGGCATCGTTTAAATACCACGGGCTACCTGAGCATTGTTTCTGACCATGTCCATCCCTTCATGACCACCATGTACCCATCCTCTGATGGCTACTTCCAGCAGGATAATGCACCATGTCACAAAGCTCGAATCATTTCAAATTGGTTTCTTGAACATGACAATGAGTTCACTGTACTAAAATGGCCCCCACAGTCACCAGATCTTAACCCAATAGAGCATCTTTGGGATGTGGTGGAACGGGAGCTTCGTGCCCTGAATGTGCATCCCACAAATCTCCATCAACTGCAAGATGCTATCCTATCAATATGGGCCAACATTTCTAAAGAATGCTATCAGCACCTTGTTGAATCAATGCCACGTAGAATTAAGGCAGTTCTGAAGGCGAAAGGGGGTCAAACACCGTATTAGTATGGTGTTCCTAATAATCCTTTAGGTGAGTGAATATCATGTATTTATTTCAAGAATTTTATTTGAGTAACACATTAACAATAGCTTACCTTAATGCTAGAAGTATCAAAAATAAAATAAGTGACTTGGAGTTGTTTGTAACTGAGCAGATTTATGATATTAGAGCTGTAACAGAAACATGGTTAAATAAAAAACATGGGGATGAGTATAGCACATTTTAGGAAGAATATACAGAACAGAAAAAGGGGGTGGGGGCTGTTTATATCAAACAAAATTTAAATACAAGTTCTCTTCAATTGGACGATGAGTCCCATCTTAGTGAGGACATTTGACTTTGTCTGGGAATCATTAGGGAAAGAGTCCTTATTTTAGGAGTGTGTTATAGACTGTCCAATCCATCCATTCATTATTCAACCCGCTATATCCTAACACAAGGTCAAGGGGGTTTGCTGGAGCCAAGGCAGGAATAAATCCCGGGCAGGACGCCAGCCCACCGCAGGACACACATACACACCAAGCACACACTAGGAGACCTGGGTTTGCATCCCTACATGGAGTTTTCATGTTCTCTCTATGATTGCGTGGGTTTCCTCTGGGTGCTCTGGTTTCCTCCCGCGGTCCAAAGACATGCAGGTTTGGAGCATTGGTGATCCTAAATTGTCCCTAGTGTGTGTGTCCTGCAATGGGCTGGTGCCCTGCCCGGGATTTGTTCCTTCCTTGTGCCCTGTGTTGGCTGGGATTGGCTCCAGCAGACCCCTGTGGTCCTGTGTTGGGATATAGCAGGTTAGACAATGACTGACTGTTATTTATTGCTTAAATCATCATCCTGTGTTTTTCACTACATTATCTTACTTTGTCTTCCAGTGTCAATTATTGTACTGCCAAGTCCCAAACCTGTTAGTTTTCTGTGACCTTATTACTGAATCTCAGAATTTTCACTTTATTACTTAATTCCCAAGCTACTACAGTGATTCCACGTTTAACAACATTGGTCCTTTTCTACCTCTGTATGTTGTTAGCTATTGCACAGTATTTTATCCTTTGTAGTATTTATTGTCTGCGGTGGGCTGGCGCCCAGCCCGGGGTTTGTTTCCTGCCTTGCACCCTGTGTTGGCTGAGATTGGCTCCAGCAGACCCCCATGATCCTGTAGTTAGGATATAGCGGGTTGGATAATGGATGGATGGATAGTATTTATTGTTTTGTATTGTTACATTACTGTACTGTTAATTGCACCATTAATTGTTAGTTGATGGTATCATTCTGTAAGGTAGACACTCAAACAAGAATTTCATTATACTTGCACATTGTACTCTGCATACTGTACAGTATATGATAGTAAAACTTTGATTAAATGATTTACAAACAGATTTTGACAGTATAAGTCTATTAATGCTATAGTTGAGATATGACAAGCTAATAATGAAGAAGAGGTAAAAAAAAAAAAAAAAAACTCCACCCAGCAATATTCCAGGAGATAGTAAACCTCTAGAGGAGTCCATAGTTGAAGTCACATTCAAAGCTCTACAGATTTAGGCCAGTTAATATTAAAATCACTCTTTAAACTATTGCATATGATCAAAGCTGGCTGGGACACATAGAACCTAAATTATAAAACAAGCAATTAACATGATTCAGCTGGTGTATAATTTTATACTAAAATTGTTCTAGATTCTGTTTTAATATTGAATACAAGCACCTCAAAAGATGTAAAATCACCTATATTTTAGAAGTCATACATAATTCATTACAGAAAATTATTATTACCTCCTTCACTAATAATTCTTAATTTATAGAGAACCATTCAGAGCTGCCTCAGCTATAGTAATACACAGTTGACTAAACTGCTGTAAATACGGAAAATAATGCTGTTTTGGTAAATTAAGAATAATAATGTACAAGAAGGGCTGACTGAAATAGTGAAAAAGAAACACAAGAGAAGACCTATTTCATGTATTACAAGAATGAATGCAAATTTTAAGAATTGTTTAATTAGATCAAGGGTTGTTTTTACTTTTAGCTAACAATGTAGAATTAATATGTTATTTCTGTTGCATAACAGCTGTGGGCGGCATGTTGGCGCTGCTGCCTCGCAGTTAGGAGACCCGGGTTCGCTTCCCGGGTCCTCCCCGTGTGGAGTTTGCATGTTCTCCCCGTGTCTGTGTGGGTTTCCTCCCACAGTCCAAAGACATGCAGGTTAGGTGGACTGGTGATTCTAAATTGGCCCTAGTGTGTGCTTGGTGTGTTTGTGTGTCCTGCGGTGGGTTGGCACCCTGCCCGGGATTGGTTCCTGCCTTGTGCTCTGTGTTGGCTGGGATTGGCTCCAGCAGACCCCCGTGACCCTGTGTTCGGATTCAGCGGGTTGGACAATGGATGGATGGATAACAGCTGTATCAACATCTGGAATTGCACTAATCATAATTAAATGATTTTAAAGCCATAATTTTAATAATAAATTGATACCAATATTATGTTTATCTGGGATATTTACTGAAAAATATTAAAATTTATTTGAGGCTACTGAAAAGTACCACTGTTCTTTGCTTTTCAGATGTTTTTCAACATGGAAAATTTTATTTCTATATTCAAAGAAAAATGCTAAAAATCTAACTTGTGCTCAAGAAGGCATAGTTTAGGCTTTTAATGCAGTTCTGCAATACAAACATTTTTTTATGACCAATGACTCTGTAGTAGCAAATGTTATAATGGATGGCAGTGAAAGTTTCAAACTACAGGTATATATTTGTATGGAAATATCATAAACAGTGAAAACTGGACATGTCTTCACACTTTAAAATGTGAAATTTAAAGTTTATGGGTGTAAGTGAATGGTTTCATAAAGGTAAACAGAGAAAGAATGCACAATTTCACAATACATTAGTAGTTTTCAATGTTCTCTTTTATCATATATAACATTTTTTTCAACGTATAATTTATGTTCTATTTTCTCATTTCAGCAACTAGAGAGTCCGCCTTTGTCCATGCCATTGCTTCTGCTGGGGTGGCTTTTGCAGTAACAAGATCCTGTGCTGAGGGCTCTGCTACAATATGTGGTTGTGACACCCGTCATAAGGGTCCACCGGGAGAGGGCTGGAAATGGGGAGGATGCAGTGAAGATGCAGAGTTTGGCAGCATGGTATCACGAGAGTTTGCTGATGCTAGGGAAAACAGGCCTGATGCAAGATCCGCAATGAATCGTCACAACAATGAAGCAGGTCGCACGGTAGGGATGAGATTTACATTTTTGAACAAAAAAAGATAATCCAATATTTTGTAATTAAAACATTCCCCTTCTTTTATTATTGTAAAATTAAACTTTATATGTCTGCTTTTCAGTCAATCATTGACCATATGCACCTAAAATGCAAGTGCCATGGCTTGTCCGGGAGCTGTGAAGTGAAGACTTGCTGGTGGTCTCAACCTGACTTTCGTGTAATTGGAGACTATTTAAAGGACAAGTATGACAGTGCTTCTGAGATGGTAGTGGAAAAGCATCGGGAGTCGAGGGGCTGGGTGGAAACACTGAGACCTAAATACACTTTCTTCAAACCACCAACAGAAAGGGATCTGGTCTATTATGAGAGTTCCCCAAACTTTTGTGAACCCAACCCAGAGACTGGATCATTTGGAACACGTGATCGAATCTGCAATGTGACATCCCATGGTATAGATGGCTGTGACCTACTTTGCTGTGGTCGAGGTCACAACACAAGGACAGAGAAACGAAAGGAAAAATGTCACTGTATCTTTCATTGGTGCTGCTATGTGAGTTGTCAAGAGTGTGTCCATGTCTATGACGTACATACTTGCAAATAAGAAACCTAATAGAGAAGCTTCAATGTGCTTAACATTTTCTGCCCAAAAACGACATAAATGTTATGTTTGAAAATTAAATATTTGCAGCTGACTGCATAAATGCTGGGTAATGTCTATTTGTGGGAAATCTTGACTATTTAATTGGTTTAGCAAATTCAGTTATGTTTGAAAATGGAGGTTGCAATTATTCATCAATACAACCTTAAAGCATCATTGAATGCTTTTTAAACAGTTTAGAAGTTCAACTGTAACTTCATGCAGTATTTGAACATACATAGTTTTAGTTACTGAAGATGTGACCATGCCCTGGGGGAGAACATGTCTTGGAAATATTGAAGTTACCCAAGACAATGTTGTTTTGTTTTAGAGAACTGGTAATTATATTTTTACTTCAGAAGAAGCTGTCCAATTACTCAAGTAGGAAATATATACAAAAACATACTGTACTATCAGGGAATTTATTAAGGTAGCAAATAACTCAGTTATTTCCTAAACTTTCAGTACACTTTGATTTGTTTAATTTCTATTTTATTGTACTATAAACCATTTATAGTGGTCTCTTGTTTTCCACTCTCATTTTTTTAATTAAGGCAAGCTGACTGCATTTTCATCATGTATAAATCTGATTAACAAAAATGTTTATTTAAAGTATATGTAAGTAAGATCCAAAGGTTGTCAATGTATTTTAAACATTTTCATTTATTTGTTTAACATCACATTTGATTTGTTTATTCTCAGTTAATTTATATAAACCATTTAAGTTGGTTTACAATGAATTTTTTACAATAATGTTTATGTGTGAAATGCCAAAATAACATTTTTTAAAATCTACATTCGTTCAGTAATATAATGCAAACAATTCATATATACATATCAGGAAAAAAGAAACATGCTGTTCCATTGACCATTTTGTTTGTGTCTATTATATAGCTGTTCTGCAATTTTCCACACAATGTAAGATTTTTTCAGTTAATGCAAAAAGTACTGGGCACATGCATTGTCTACTAGCTGTCAACTTATGTTAGAAGAAAAAGAAGTGTCAAGAAAACATATTCTTCTTACAAGTTGTTTTGGTTTCTAAAATAATTTCATCAAACCCAGCTTCTTTCTTCAAAAATGAAGCACTGGATGAAGGACATATGTAATTTTGAATAATATAAATGACTGATTTTTCAGCATTTAATACTGTATGTGCTTTTGTATAATACATCTTAAAAATTATACGTGCGTCTTCTGTAAATATCTATATTTAATGGAGTACTCTGGGAATGCTGTCAAAGCAGTATTGCTATTGATCACTTTGGCTCTTCCCTCTTTGAATGCTGCTATCAAACTATAGCTATATGTTATAAAATTAATATTTTCTTTCTATGAAAGAAATAGTTTAGAAATAGCTAAAAAATGTGAAGTTTTGTACTAATACAGATTTAAAATATATTGTGTACATATTAATCATAAAGACAAACATCAAAGGTGTGTTTGAAAACAATGAATTGTGAGATTCTAATGCTAATATATCATATTGTATGGCTTTTTAATTACACACATATAATCATATTGGACTGTTAAGTATGAAGCTACATGAGGTAAATATAAAGTTTATTTGCAAGCTGAATGTTAGCAAATGAGCGCCTTGCAGAATATACCATCAGTGGACACTTTTTTATATGCCCTTTCCATTTACCATCCACACATAATCATACCGGGTCAAATTATAGTGACCATGTCCCCAAATTCTCTCCAAGTAAAAATGTGTTTTCCATCCAACTTTCATAACATGTATGTTAATTTAGCTGACAGCATTAGTATGACTGAATGTGGGCATATGGTATATTAAACCAGTGATATTCCAACAAACACTGGCTTCCCATGATACAGAACTGAATGAGTTAGAACATTTTTAAATGGATATACAGTTGAACATATGTGTGTGTGTGTGTGTGTTTGTTTGGACAGTTTGCAATTGATAGATATTTTTCCAGTATTCTGTTCAAATAAGTATTTATAATGTAAAATGTATCATGCTGAAGATTCTGAGCATTTTGGTAGGCAGGTCTTAGTAAATTGACTTCTGAACAGGAATGATTTCAGATTTAAACATTTAAATAACTAACTAACTATTTGTTGGGATATTCATTAACTGCTTTTAATATCTTAAAACAAAATAATTCATTCTACAGATACACCTTTGATACACAATTCCCATAAACGGTATATATTTCTTAGTAGCCTTTGTTTTTGATGTTATTTTTTTCTTTACAAGACAAGTGCATGTCTTAAATTCCTAAATCCAAAGTTTTGTACAAACTAGTTTGTGAGTTTCTTTTGTACTTATAAAGTTGGATTTTTTATGATTATTTATTTAAAATATGTACATATTAGTATGTAAGAGTATATATTTGCAGAAATAACAAAAACATTTTGAGACAGTGTTTCTTAATTTACCACTGAATTTATTACCTCAGAGTCTGTTTTTCATTGACAGCACATCAGATATAATTGTGTTTCTGCAACTATTTGTGTTAATTTTATAGATGTTAACTTTGTAATAATAAATTAAAATAATCCTTATGACTAAATAGTTGTGTCTTTGGATTTCTTGCAAAATTCTTGCATTAAACATTTTAAATAATATTGATTTACAGTGTAATAAACCTGTTTATGGATTTTGTTTTCAATAACTTTTTTTGTCAGTACTCATTAAAGTTGCACTCTTGGTTATCATTGGGCTTCATTTACTTGTCCATGGTCACACTGGATCAGCTAATTTCTGTGGAGTGATTTAGCCTAAATGTATTCATAATACTTTTAAATAATTTCTTTTTAAAACGGGTCATTAACAGCCTGATAAATGTGGTCTAGTTTTGAACTGCTTAATAAATAAATACCTCAGCATGTGGTTTTCATCATTGTTATCACCTGTTTAACTGCCATGTTTCTGGTTTACCTCAATTTTTTTTTCTTAACTTCCTGTTGTCCTAGGGCATCATGTATAATGCCGTGCTTAAAATTCGCACTATAACATGGTGTAAGCACAAAAGCCGAAATGTGCTTACGCACAGAAAAATCCAGATGCAGGAATCTGTGCGCACTCCAACTTCCACATCCTTCCACTACATAAATCCTGGTCAGCATGAAAAGTAATGATCGTGCACGCTTTTTATGTAACGCCCCAACTCCTCCCAAAATTACGCCTCTTTGAATATGCAAATCAATATAAATTGCCCTTAAGCTCAGCCTTCTGTGAAAACACAATGGGAAAAGGAAGAGGGAAAATGGAAGAATTTCAGCGAATACCAAGAGGAGGCAAAATAGCCGTGAAAAGGCAAGACGTAGCCCACCATCTGAGTGTCATATGAAAGCTTATTAGGGTACAGAGAAAAAAAGGCACACAGTGGGGAAAAAGTACGAAATGTCAACTTCAATCTCGAAATTTCCACTTTAATCACATAGTTTATTTTGTCATTAAAATATTACATCATAAACTTCATTTTAAAATCGTTTAATTAACCAGTTTCTCAAATCACATCGTAAGTAAAGTAACAAGTTAAATGCTTTGTTTTGTATGTGATCTTCTATGTGCTCTATGTGTGTCATTTGATTTTGTTAGGAACATTGTCACAGGACCTAAAAAACTGTCACAAGACCACCTCACCTATTCTGTTTCTTCCTCACCTATTCTGTTTCTTTTCTCGGTACCCAAATGTGGCCATTGGTGCCACGGCCTGCCTGCCAGGTCTCCAGGACTCTACAAATATTCAAACCTAATTATGTCATATCATCTACTGTTAAACCGTACTTCTAAAATTTTTATTATTATGCTGTCTTAAGGAATTGTTCTGTTCTGTATATTGTATTGTATTGACCCCCTACTTTTGACACCCACTGCACGCCCAACCTACCTGGAAAGGGGTCTCTCTTTGAACTGCCTTTCCCGAGGTTTCTTCCATTTTCCCTAAAAGGTTTTTATTGGGAGTTTTTCCTTGTCTTCTCAGAGAGTCAAGGCTGGGGGGCTGTCAAAAGGCATGGCCTGTTGAAGCCCATTGCGGCACTTCCTGTGTGATTTTGGGCTATACAAAAATAAACTGCATTGTATTGTATTGTATTGTATTTGTCGCAGAATCAGGTTATCCCGTTTACATTGGGTAAAGCCTTAACTACCTCAAATAAGACAGAAATGTTAGGGAATATAGAGCAAAGACTGCATAAGTAATGTTCAGAAGGCTGTGAAATAATTCAAATGTAATGACTTGTCTGGATAAAGCAAGTCTGATTTGTATAAATTACAGTAGTTTGTTTCCATTTCACAATTTTTAGCTTTCTGCCAGCACTTCAGAAAGCAACTTGATTTCTGATTTAATCAAGGATAGGATTCTATCATTATAACATTGAAATGGTCTATCTTTATTGTTTTTGATGTGATGCATCAATGTTTCATTATCCAGACCGGACAACAGTACTATGAAGAGATCTGTTCAATTTATTGGTGAAAATTTACACAAGTTAACTTTCAGCTTATCTCTCTGTAGTGTGGACATAATGATATACCATTTTTAAACAAATAACCCAAATACTCTTTCTGCAATAAACAAAATAATGCTATTTATTTATAACTACAATAAAAGACGTACATATGCAAGTATATACAGACAATTGACAATAATAGACAATGCAAAACATGTAGCTTATGGATAGTTTATTGGTTTGATTTGCCTTTCTTTCCTAAAGAAAATGGCACAAAACTTGTGAATTCTACCTTCATAATTCTTTACTAAAACGTTATCACAAAACTATTATTCAGAATCAGCTTTTAAATGCTCTCGTCAAAGGTCTGGGGCCTCATGTATAAATGGTGCATAAAAATGCGTAAGCCCGTTTTCATGCTGAAATCGCGATGTACAAAACCTAAACTTGCCGTAAAGCCAAGCACATTTTCACGCTAGCTCAAACCCTGGCATACACAAGTTCTCCGCTCAGTTTTGCAAACTGGCAGCACCCAACGTCAAAGCAGAGCTTTTGTTCCTGTGTGGTTTCCCTTTCTTTTTTAGTTGCACATCCCTGATGCAGCTTTATAAATACACTGAAATTAACCGCATATTGTTTATTAGTTTAAGGCATCTGATTGTAATTAACCTGTAACAATATAATGGTCCACAGAATGGCCAAACTATTCCAAATACCATAGCTGCTTTAGCGTTATTCCTCTCACTGCGCCTTCTTCTTCTTTCAGCTGCTCCCGTTAGGGGATGCCACATCGGATCATTTTTTTCCATATTACTCTCACTGCACTACTTGGCATCACAGCTCTACAGCAGCTGACTGGAAAGAGACTGTAAGATGAAATGCAGCAAAATATGTTTATTACATTATACAGATACAATATTAACATTGTTTAAATAAACTATATTGTTAATAATTAAACATGTGAGGACACTGTGTCGCAGCACTAGCAAGGAACTGGCGCCCTGTTCAGGGATTGTTCCTGCCTCGCACTCTATTCTTGTTGGGACTGGCGCGACATTGGAAGGATAGATGGATGGAATTATCAAACATGTTCTATGAAGATATATCAATGTTCCTTAAAAGTTTTGAAGAATAGGTGTACTAAGCTTACAGATGGCTTAACATATATTGCAGAGCTTATTGTGTGGTGATTGGTTACTTGGAGAAAGAAAAGGAAGGACAGGAATTGGAGGTTAGTGCATTTGAAAGAGACAGTACTGCTGCAATGAATTATTTCATTGAAATTAGCGCACAGCGCAACAGGTATCTTGCAGGAGGCAGGAAAAATCCCTGGACAGGGCGCCAGCTCGTCACTATCACTGCACCACCATGTTCCCATGTTTAATAACATGCTTTAACTCCTATCATCATGAAAATGATATCAAGTATACATCTCAGTATTTTAATTATTGAGAGAGCTGTAATATAACAAATGTAATGGATTCTGTGTCCTGTCTTTCTATTTAGGAACAAACAAATCAATTTGTGATCTTCATGGAGTCAATTGAGGCTCTGATCGTGGCTTGAGAGACTGAGTGAGCAGTCTGAGTGTCTGGGCTTGTGAGTGTCCTGGATTAAAACCAAGATCCAGGCCTTTAATGACTTCTTGGACACAGCCATCAGCAGTTTGTCTGTCTGCAGAGACAGTGTCAACCTTGTTGAGAGGTTTATTTATAGTACCTCAGCAGTGACATTAATGTCTCTGGTGACTCTTCCTATGAAGTCAGTAGACAGATTGCGAAAGCATGGGGGGTCATGAGGTCACTGGAAAGGGGTGCAAGGCATGTATAAAATGTTGCATACTCCCATTTCTACGATCACATCACTATGTATAAAAACTAGACTTGGTGTAAAGCCACACACATTCTCAAGCCAGCTCAATCCATTCCATACACAAGTTTTCGGCTTGGTTTTGCAGACTGGCGGCATCCAGTGTCAAAGCAGTGCTACTGCTACTGTGTGGTTTACCTTTCTTTTTTAGACTCACATCCATGACACGGCTTTATCAAATACACTGAAATCAATCACATATTGTTTATTAGTTTAAGGCATCTGATTGTAATCAACCTGTAACAATACAGTATAATGGTCCACGGAATGGCCAAACTATTCCAAATACCACAGTTGCTTTACCGTTGTTACTCTCAGTGCAACACTCAGGATATTTTAACCCACTGTATCTGAGTGTGGAATCACAGCTCTACAGCAGCTGATTCGAAAGAGGATTATCGGGATACAGCATCTAGTACACGCTGCCTCAGCCATGCGCACAGTCTATTTGAACTGCTCCCATATGGCAAACGCTTCTGAGCCTTTCATGTTGGATCCTTGTGGTTCAGAAACATTTTCATCCAAAGAGCTCTAAACGTACTCATTCTATCAAGTGCTCCTGGTAGAACTGTTTGTTTTTATAAGTACAATTAACTTACTGTAAACTTGCACTACAGTTAATAATAATAAGTTTTATTTATGTAGCGCCTTTCATATACTCAAGAATACAAGACAGTAGAAATTACACACATGAAAAATAATAATACTCATTGAAGAGATGTGTTTTTAACAGATGTTTGAAATTATAATAGATTTTTCCATTCGAAGGCTGAGAGGGAGAGAATTCAAAATTTTAGGGGCTATCACTCTGAAAGCTCTCCCACCCATAGTTATTAACCTGTATTTAGGTACAGTGAGTAACTTAGCGCCCGATGATCGTAATGCGCAGGAGTGTAAGGAAGCAGCAGCTCAGACAGATAATGAGGGGCTAAACCATGAAGGGCTTTAAAAGTGAGAAGGATAATTTTATATTTGATTCTTGAAGAAACTGGTAGCCAATGTAACTCATAGAGGACAAGAGTGATGTGAACAGATTTTTTAGTGTGTGTAAGTAAACAAGCAGCAGAATTCTGAACATATTGTAATCTGTTGATATATTTAGTTAGGAGGACCTAAAACAAAGCATTGAAATAGTCCAGACGGGTAGTGATGAAAGCGTGAATGAGTTCACACTGAGGAAAGAATGCAGATGAGCAATTTTGCGAAGATGAAAAAAGGCTGTCTGTACTATTGAGCTGATGTGTGACTGAAAAGTTAGAAGCTGATGTCAATTTTTAGCCCATGAAGAGTAGAGAGGACTGATTTGGTGCCAACCAATACGATTTCTGTTTAATCAGGATTGAGTTGTAAAAAATTATCTTTCATCCAATGATTGATTTCCCGAATGCAGTCAGTCAGTTCAACAGGTGAAGATGTTGCAGTTCCATCCATGCTTACATAAAGTTGTGTGTGATCGGCATAGCAGTGGAAGCTCAGACCATACCGACGAATAATCCCCTAATGGGAGCATATAGATGTTGAAGAAGATTGGACCAAGAACTGACCCTTGAGGGAAACCTTGTGTGAATGAAGTAGTGGCAAATTTGGATTCCCTAATGAAGACGTAATACTGGCGATCACTGAGGTATGATGTGAACCAAGAAAGAGCGGCACCAGAGATACCAATAGCTGAACGTCAAGACAGTAAAATGCCATGGTTAACTGTATCAAATGCTGCGTTCAAGTCAAGAAGAACTAGAATAGCAGCCATCCCAGAATCTGCGGTTATAAGTAAGTCATTGGCTACCTTAAGTAAAGCAGTTTCAGTGCTATGTAGGGCTCTGAATCCAGATTGAAAAGGCTCAAGCAGGTTATGTAAATTTAAATAATCATTGAGTTGAGCAGCAACAACCTTTTCTAAGATCCGGAATATGGCCCTTAATATGGGTTGAAAAACCAACATGCTGCACAAAACTGAAACAATCCAGTACTGAACGTTGCTCACAAGCAGATGGAGAGTCAGAATCCACATGAATATTAAGGTCACCAAGTAAAATAACAGCAGCAGACATGCCACAGACAAGAGTGAGTATTTCATAAAGTTCAAAGAAAAAATCCAGCTGAGGCTTAGGAGGTCTGTAGATTAATATAATGTGCAGCGAAGCCTTTCCAGTGATTTTAACAACCAAGTATTCAAAAGACGTAATGTTGTGAAAATCAACAGTGGTTGCTTTAAGACAATCACGCTGAACCACCGCCAATCTACCACCTCAGCCCGTCAGACGGGGTTTAGACAGGTAACTGTAACCAGTGGGGGTACGCAGTTGTAATATTGCAGAACCTGAGCCACTTTATGAACCATTTGACTGTCTGCACTATATTATTATTATTATTATTATTATTATTATTATTATTATTATTGTTATTTCATCATTTTATAAGAAAATAGGTTGATGGAGGATATACATATTCAATCTCATTGTACCATACAATAACAATAAATGAATTCAATTCAATTCAATAGAAGAAAGCACGTATTTTCATATGATAATGACTGGCTTCTAAGTCAATTTAGATTTCGAAGCACTATCTTCTTGAAGTTCTTGATATCTTTTTTAAGATGAAATGCCGTAAAGCATGTATGTCAAATTATACAGATACATTTTAAATGTCATTTAAATAATGTATACTGTTAATAATAAAACGTATGGGTATGGTGTTCCTGCCTTGTTCTTTATGCTTGCTGGGACTTGGCTGACCCAGGACGTATAGATGGATGAAATACTTAAACATGTAGTACGAAGATATTTCAATGTTCCTTAAAGTTTTGAAGAATCAGTCAGTGTTCTAAGCTTACAGAAGGTTTTACATTTATTAAAGAACTTATTGTGTGGCGATTGGTTATTTGGAGAAAGAAAAGGAAGGACAGGAATTGGGGGTTAGTACGTTTGAAAGAGGTGGTACTGCTGCAATAAATTATTTCATCAAGGGTTGTGCACGGTGCAGCGGGAGGCAGGGATAATCTCTGGACAGGGTGCAAGCACGTTGCTACCATTGCGCCACTGTGTCCCCATGTTTAATAATCCTTTAATTCTTATCATCATGAAAATGATATCAAGTGTACATTTTAGTATTAAAGTTGTTCAGAAAGCTCTAATTCATGAATGTAATGTATTGTGACCTGATGGCATAAGAGAAACCTGTTTAAAAAGTACATGGTGATTCACACAGATAGAGTACATAGCAGAACACATAGAATACAAAGCATTTAACGTGCTACTTTAGTTACGATGGGATTTGAGAAACTAGTAAATTAAACAATTTTAAGATGAAGTTTATGACCTTCTACTTTAATTATAAAATAAACTATGTGATTAAAGTGGAAATTTCAAGATAAAAGGGTGACATTTCAACCTTTTTTTCCACTATGTCCCTATTCTTTTTTCTTTTCTCTTTCTATCCTAATAAGCTTCCATATGACACTCAGACGGTGGGCTATGACTCATTTTTTCATGGCAACTTTGATATCTGACCCCTTCTTTTTTAATTCAGGCACTGTGCAACTTTCTGAACTTGAACTTTCAAAAAGCAAGAAAGATGGGCAGTCTATGCTTCATTTAGTTAAAGCTGGTCAATCCATTAGGAGACATATTTGACCGGCTAGGGTGTTGTTTATGAAAGTTAAAAGGCATGCAGTCACAACACAGAAAGACACTGTTTTCTAACTCAAAAAGCTTGTGTTCCAGGAATCAAGGAGAACCCCCCACCTTGGTCATAGAAGTCTATTAATACTGTATGTGTGTTATGTACACCTAATGGCACTGTTTATGTACCTCAACCAGCATATGTCCTGATTCCCAATCCAGGGTATGGGCACCATGCAACACTGTTTTGGTAACTCAAGGGGTACATTCTCCAGATGCAAAGAAGACCCATCTCATTTAGAGCTCCATATGGGAATTGTCTAGCACTGCATTGAGTAGTAAATTAATCACTGACATATAGGGAATCTGGAATATTTCTTAATTCTTACTGAATAACTATTGCATCAAACAGATTTTAAGAATTGAATAATATAAAATGAACCAATGTAATCAAAATTTAAGTACATACATGCTGAAAGCATCAAAGAAAATACAGAACACAATTCTTGCTGAAAAAAATGCATATGCAAATTCATCACGACAAGATTAGTGTATGCATAAATATGCAATAAAACAATCAATAACTTTTAGAACTGTCTTCAAGTGAGTATGGTGGTATGATGAGTTGAGAAGATTGCCAAACAAAGAATATAAAAAAAAAAAACACTGGAGGTCTGCTGGTTTGGCAATCCTTCTCAGGGCCATTATGGCACTAAAGTGTAGAAAAACTAAGGCAACAATTTTTTAGGATCTTTGGAATTCTTTCAAAATGCAATCTGTACATGACTAATGTCTCACTGTGATAGGAATATATAGTTATTTATAGCTAGGTTATAGGTTTTCTTTCTTTTTTGGTAATTATCTTATGTATTTGATAAGGGTTGTTGCTGTTTGTTATATTTATTAAGCTTCTGAAAAAAGGCTAAATCTATATATCTAGCTTATTCTGGTGTGATGTCCACAGTTTATAGTGAAACCAATCTCCCTGTTTTAAATGATAATGCAGTATTAAAGACTGAACATGGCAGTACTTCAGGGGAAAAAAAGCAAGAGTAGTTGAGGAAATGAATGTTGAGAAAGAATGAAAGAAACCTCCTATCAAAAAGAGGAAGGAAAAAATAAATGAGTGAATAGGAACAAAATGATAAAATAACAAAATGAGCCTGATAGAAGATGCTCATATTTTTTTAAAGAATTGTTTTATAAACAACTAGCTGAAATACCCAGCGTTGCATGAGAGGAAAATAGTGTTTTTTTTTTAATTGTTTGTGAAAAATATCATTAAAAAAACACAACTTTAAAAATAAAAATAAATGAACAAACAATGAAGACTCACTAATGCTTGTCTTGTTGTCTTGTATGTATGTTATCATCCAGTTAACGCTCAGGACCGGCCAACCATATTTAATTTCAAAAGCAACAGGGGCGCGGTGGTGCTCAGACATAAAGACTGCTGGCAGTCACCTCCAGTTCACACTCTGGTGGTCGTTCTTTGTGTCAACTAGATGATAACATGCATACAAGACCGTACAAGACCCTGAAGGGAGTGGGATAGGGTTGATTTCACCCTACAGTATTTTTAGTCGACCAATGAGAAACATGTGTACCAAGTTTCATGAAAGTAGTTATAGGCAGGGGGCATGTGTCAAAATCGAACTTAGAGCTGTCAATCAAAATGATTAATGACCTTTAATCCCCACCCATATGATGTCATACCGGAAGTCCCGCCCCATCTACGCCTGATGACGTCACGCCAGAAAGTCCCGGCCCCTCCCCCTGGCAGCGGATTGGTCAAGGGCCACCTGTCCCCATCCAAACTCCTCCTTGAACCTGGCCCTTGCACCTGATTGGTTCAATAAACTGTAAATAGGCCGTTTGATCGATGTTTGCCCCCTCGTTGAACCTGCCCTGCACCTGCTTGGTTCCATAAACTGTCAACGGGCAGTTTGTTGGATGTCTGCCCCCTGCTTGAACTCACCACCGCCCCCCCTCTCCCCAGGACAAGCCCGGGCATGTTACAGCCTTTAACGCGACAAGCCCAGACATGCCTGGGGTCTGCCTCGGCCCCCGCCCTCTCCCTAGCACAAGCCCAGACATGCCTGTGGCGTGTCCTGACCAGTCCAGGCAGATTGCACCTGTCTGAGTACGTTCCCATCCGTACCCTGTCGACCTCAAGGGTCTGCCTCGGCCCCGGTGAGGCAGCACCTGACGGTCGGCCTCCCCACACTTCCCAGTCCCCCACACTTCCCTGCCAGTTCTATAAGGCCGGTATAAAAAGCAAAGCGTTTTGTTCTAGCTATGATTTTAATATGAACACAAAATTAAAATATCTCATCTTTGCTTTATGACTTGCGGCTCCAGGCTTTTTTCCATCTCACAGACAGATTCTTTTGTCATCTTGCCACAGCAATAGGCACATCCAGAGAGAAAGAAATCAAGCAGCCCTGCTTTTTGCAGGCCTGTGTGCACTGTCTCTCTCTCTCTCTCAGAGCGCAGACATGGGCTGAGACAGCCCCTGCTGCGGCGTGGAGCGCAATCGCCTTTACACAGTTGTCTGCTTCGAGCACCCATTCCCCGCTGGGGGAGTCCCTGAATGCAGACTATTCATGATTATTATGGGCGCCAAACGAGTCTCTTTTCAAAGAGTATAAAAAACTTTTTCAATAACCCACCATCCTCGACGGTCAAAGAAATTAGGGTTAGGGTTTAAAAACCAAATGGTCCTTTATTGGTCATTTTCAAAAATTTGATTAGCAGGCCAAAGAAAAAATAACCATACTTTTGTGTTGTAAGCAGAATCTGAATGACTTGGGCTGGCAAGAAAAGGTATATGATAGACGATATCAGATGTCTCCAGTTCCTTTAGGGACATTATACTGGCTATAATCATTTAAAATGAGTACAGAAAGTAAGTTATATGCTATGTTTGGGGTGGATGTGATCAGAAAGGCACTGATGGTTCCAAAGATCAGTCAAGAAAACTGTTGGAAAAATGGGCAGAACTCTTTTGGAAACAAGGGTCTTTCTTATAATGTTTTAAAATCTGACCTTTGCAAAGATGCTTTTAGATGCTTTATTTTCTAAAGATGCTTTATTTTCATGTTAAAGCAACCGGTCATTTTACTTGGCTACTGAACATATTTTTGTTCACTAACCCTTTAGTGTTTAATTAAGAATTACCTAAATATTTGATCATTAGTTTAAGCAGAAAGAGTAATTAGCTCTGCTATTTTGTGAGCTATACAAGCGTGCTGAGTTGTTGGCTCCCATTTATGAGGTCACTAGCATGAGCTAAAGCTGCTGATTTTAAAAACATGATTTTAGTTTGATGAACTTTGGAGGTACAAAAAGGGCTTCTTACATCCCCTGCCTCTAGTTAAACCAGCACACCTCACTATAGCCTCCTGTGCTTTCTTATAAATCTCCGTTTAAATGCACAAGTGTATTTGCAGAGTTTTCCTTTGTCAAAAGGCTCCTAGGTAATAGAAATGAGCTAAGCAAAAAATTAAAAATCACTGATCACAGCAAATCCTACAACACACTCTTGAGCGGTGTGAAGTTACTTTTAAAAATATCTTCATTATATTATACTTACAAAAAACGAGTAACCAAACATGCACGATAACGGGGCTTTTACAGGCAGAAGTATTAAAAGAGACATAAAGCGTTTATAACACGAGACTGCTCGATGTCTTTAAAGGTGATAAATCAAAGTGGAGGTTTGTACATGACCTAACCCCCAAAACATTCCTGAGAGTACCAGCCGGCGAGCTCTCCGGGCATCACCCAGCGGGGGATGGATGCTCGAAATGGTCGGGCTCAGTTGTTTGCAAGCGAACTCACAGAGTCCTCCCATACCTGACTTTAATTTCTGTGTGTAGAGAGAGTGCAGGGGCTGCTCGCATGGGCTGTCGGCTGAAAAGCTGACTGGGTCTGTTACTTGGTCTTTCTCTCTGAGAAACTGCTGCTGGAGGATTTTCTGTGAGATGGAAAATCTTGAATCACCTGCTGCTGGAGGATTTTCTGTGAGATGGAAGATACATGTATTTGATTAATTAAAATGTGGGGTGAATTTGAATCCAGGAAAATAAGCCCTAAGGTTAACTCTGCATATATTTGATCATTTTTGGTATCAGCCACCACTTTACACAGCTGAAGTGTGAAATCGGACCCTGCTGGAACCATCACCCCCTCCCTGAGCCATGCAGGCTGCTTGCTTCCACAAGATGTTTCCTTAGGGTCAGCTGAAGATACCTGTATTTAAAAATGTGGAGTGAGTTTGAATAGAATATTTTAGATCGATTTTTATACAGATTATAATTATATTAATTAATATAATTACAAAATATACAGCCCAGGCTAGATTTTTTAGACGTCTCAAATGTGATTTAAAAGGGAACTACTGCATATTATTTAACTATGTGTGATTTTTAAAGGGCTGAACTAGCAGTTATCTTAAGCTTTACAAGCTAATCTTTAAAAAGCCCTTAACTTTAAAAGATCCATCTGTCATGGACAGAGGGTCTGTGCGGTCTCGAGCCCATTGACCGAGGCAGAGGGGCCGAGGCAGGCCCTTCAGGCCAGCAGGATATGGATGGGAACATACTCAGACTGGTGCAGGACGACTTTGGGCATGTCTGGTCTTGTCATGACACGCTGGGGGCATGTCTGGGGTTGTGCTAGGGAGAGGGCGGGGGGCCGAGGCAGACCCCGGGCATGTCTGGGCTTGTTGAGGTAAAGGCTGTAACATGCCCGGGCTTGTCCTGGGAAGAGGGGGGGCAGGGTTGAGTTCAAGCAGGGGGCAGACATCCAACAAACTGCCCGTTGACAGTTTATGGAACCAAGCAGGTGCAGGGTACGTTCAACGAGGGGGCAGGGCGGGTTCAACAAGGGGGCAGACATCCATCAAACAGCCCGTTGACAGTTTATTGAACCAATCAGGTGCCGGGGGTGGGTTCAAGGTGGAGTCTGGGTGGGGACGGGGGCCCTTCACTAATCCGCCGCCAGGGGGAGGGGCCGGGACTTTCTGGCGTGACGTCATCAGAAGACGACGGGGTGGAACTTCCGGTATGACATCATAGGGGTGGGGCTTAACGGTCATTAATCATTTTGATTGACAGCTCTAATTGCGATTTTGACACATGCCGCCTGCCTATAACTACTCATGAAAATCGCTCCAGCCATTCGGAAGTGATGCTGGAACACATACATACATACATACATACATATACAAACTGACTTTTATATATATAGACAGAGATAAGGCAATCATTTCAGCTTGTGAGGAGGATAGGGATAGTGATGACAGTGACTCTTCGATAATGAATCAAAAATCAAGAATAAGTACAGCACTGGAAACATAAAGAACTTTTTGGAATTTATTGTGGAGTTAATGATGTTGAATATTTTCCTGTCCTGCAGCTATCTCTAGTTTCAACCTGGCTTGTTACATAATGTTGTTCCATTGGGAATGGACAAGAAACAGTGCAATCAGCTAAAGAACATCATTATTAAAGTTAAATGGTCCCTTCCCTCTAATATAATATAACACATTGACTCCTCACTGTTCCATCATGTTTTCATTAGTTCAAGGTTTTCTCTTAGTCACTGTTCCTTATTTTTTCTTTTTACTGCCTATTTTCTCTTTTAATTCGCAGAATGATAACGGGTGCAGAGACTACATACAAAGAACTGTGCCCTTTGAAGATTTAGAACATAAAAAATTCAATATAATTTTTTCCCCATTGTGCCCTTGTATGTTTGAAAGTAAGGGGTAATTTTTTGTAAATTGTGGAGATGCTATCTGAGTCTTCAAGACTGATGAGTATTTCTCCTGTAATAGAAACAGGTAGAAGGTGAGGAAAAATGGGCAGTTTTAGTTTAGCAAAGTTTCTACTGTAGTTTGAAAGTAATGGTAAAATTGTGTTAATGAGAAGTTAAATTTGAAGTTTAACTGCTCAAAGGATGCAAAAACATTATCGATGTACAATTCTCTAAATGTTTTGATCTCAGGTATTTTCCAAGAATTAAATTCTGTGTATTTTTGATGAGGTGGAACAAGAGTGGTTGTCATGTAAAAGTGCAACAGATATAAGCTTCTCTGTCTTAAAGTGCTTCCTACATTGGTTCCATATTCCAAGTGAATGAAGGGCATTTGATTTATTACAATATTGACAATAATTTGTATTTACTGGGGCACTGAGATAGGAATGTAAATAAATACTTCAAGATTTTAATTCTATTGCCCTTTGAATGTGTGGATGTTTAGAATTCCAAATAAATGAGGTTATAATTGAATCTAATTTCTTTAAAAAATTGTTAATACATATGGGAATGGTTTTAAATAGAAAAAGAAGCTTCTGAAGGATGTTAATCCTAACAGTGTTGAATTCTACCTGCTAATCTGAGATGGTGGGTGAACCATCTATTCACATTTTGTTTAATTGTTTCCATGCAGACAGCAAAATTTTGTTTAAAAAGAGCTTTATATTTACTTGTGATATTTACCCCGAGATATTTAAACTCATCTGCTAAGATAAATGGCTCAATGGCGACTGCAAAGAGCAATAGTGATAGGGGACATGCTTTTCAAAAACCGTTTCTAGTTTGAAGTAGTCCAAAATAATGTTGTTAATACACACTGAGGCATATGGAGTAATTTGATCCATACACATACAGTATGTTTGGGCCAAACCCAAATTTGTGCAATGTGGTGAATACGTAGTTTCATTCAACCATGTTAAATTGGTCTGAGATTGAGATTGGTCTGTATGATGCATATTGTACTAAGTCCTTATTTTTCTTAGGAAAGTAATTTTGTTTTTTTTTAGCTTCTGTAAACATTGATAATAATAGTGGAGGTAAGTTATTTGAATATTTCTTTTACAAAATTCCACTGGATAGCCCATTAGAGTTGGCTGCTTTCCCACTCTGAAGTGAGTTTGTAGTGTCTTGTAATTCTGAGAGTGTCAGAGATTTATGCAACTATGGTATCTGTAATGAGTCAAATAATTCATTAGACAATTTAGACTGAATATAATATAAGGATTTAAAGTACTCTCTAAATATGTGGGTTATATTTTTATGGTGTATGATCTTATATCCTTCTGCATTGGTAATTGCTCTATTGTGGACATCCGGCTTGTGGATCTGTTGAACTAAAATCTTATTGGCCTTTTCTTCGTGTTGATAATAATAATGTCATGATTTAAAGATGAGCTGTTCCGTACCTTTAGTAGTCAAGAAGTAAAATTCTGATTGCATCTGATTCTAATTGTCTTTTCCTAAGTGTCTCATTTCGAGACCTGGGACTCCATGCATAACACTGTTTATAGAATTCACACTAAAGCATGTTGTATGGACAAAAGTGGAAATGTGCAAACTCACAAAGAAAATTCAGATGCACAAAACCATGCGTAAGCCATCTTCCACACACTTCTGCTCCATAAATCTCGGTCAGCGTGAAAAGTAATGCATGTGCACATGCCTGCCATCCCACTCCGACTCCTCCCACAATTGTGGATATTTTAGTATGCAAATCAATATAAGTATCACCTTCAGTTCAGTATTTGGTTAAAAGAAAATGGTAAAAGCACATGAAAAAAAGAATTTCAGAGAAGGTGAAGTGGAGGCAAAGAAAAAACTATTTGTTGGCTTAATCAGCAGTATAAACAACAAAAGGAAGTTGATCGAGTGATACAGAGTGGCAGAGAAACTCGAAAGTTCAAGTTCAGAAAGTCACACAGTACTCAAAATAAAAAAGAAGTGGTCAGATATCAAAGTCGGCATGAAACGGCAAGTCGAAGCCCACCATCTGAGTGTCATATGGAAGTGTATTAGGGTACAGAGAAAAGAAAAACAAAATAGGGACACAGTGAAAAAAATGGTTAAATTGTCCACATTAATCTTGTAGTTTATTTTGCCATTAAAGAAGAACGTTGTAAAATTAATCTTCAAATCAATATTTACTAGAGTTTCTCAGGTCCCATCATAACTAAAGCAGTACATTAAATGCTTTGTATTCTATTTGTTCTTCTATGTGCTGTATGTGTGTGAATCACTATTTGCTTCTTAAATAGGCTTCCTCTTATGCTGACAGGACACAGAATATATTACATTCATGATATTAAAGCTCTCTGAACAATTTAAATACTAAGATATATGCTTGATATCATTTTCATGATGAAATTAATTAAAGGGCACGGTGGCACAGTGGTAATGACGAGCTGGCACCCTGTCCATATATTTATTGTTCCTGCCTCCCACAAGATGCTTGCTGGAATGAGCACGACCCTCAATGAAACAGTTTATTACAGCAGTACTGTCTTTACAAAACGTACCAACCCCCACTTCCCCTCCACTTCCCACTACCAATCGGCACATAATAAGCTCTGTAATAATGTCAAATCATTTGTAAGCTTAAAACACTGATTCTTTAAAACTTTTAAGGAACATTGAAATATCTTTGTAGTACATGTTTAATTATTCCATCCATCTATCCATCCAGGGTTTTGCCAGTCCCAGCAAGCCTACAATGTGAGGCAGGAGTAAACCCTGGACAGGGTACCAGCTCATCTCTACCACTGCACCACCAAGCCCACACGTTTAATTATTAACAGTATGTATTATTTATATTAAGTTAAAAATGTATCCGTATTATGTAATATACATACCTTAATGCATTTCATCTAAAAATGATATCAAGCACTCCAAGAAGATAACTCTTGGAAATCTACTTAGAAGCCAGTTGTCATCACCTGTAAATACGCACTCCCTTATATTGAATTGAATTCATTTATTGTTATTGAATGGTAATAATGGGATTCAATATGCAAATCCTCCATAAACTTATTTTCCTATAAAATGATAATGATAATAATATTATGATAAAAACAATGAAAAATATACAATATGAAAGCACAAGTACAATATACAAGTACATATAGTGCAGATACTGCAAATGGTTCATAAAGTGGTGCAGGTTGTGCAATATTACAACTGTAAAGCAAGTTTACAGTGAGGTAACTGTACTTATAAGTACAAACAGTTCTACCAGGAGCACTTGATGGAGTGATTGAGTGTGTTTATAACTCTAGTTTCTGTTTCTGAACCTTAAGGCCCCTACAGGAAATGCTCTGAAGTGTTTGCCAAATGTAAGAAGTTCAAATAGACTGTGGATGGCGAGGCAGCGTGTGCTATCCTCTGCACTCTTGACACAAACTGCCATAGAGCTGTGATTCCACACTCAGATACAGTGGGTTAAAATACTCAGTGTTGTGCACTGAGAGTAACAACACTAAAGCAGCTATGATATTTAGAATAGTTTGGGCATTCTATGGACCATTTTATTGTCACAGGTTGATTACAATCAGATGCCTTAAATTTATAAACGAAATGTGGTTAATTTCAGTGTATTTGATAAAGCCGCATCAGGAATATGAATCTAAAAAAGAAAGGGAAACCACAGAAGAACAGTAGCACTGCTCCGATTCTGGGTGCCGCCAGTTTGCAAAACTGAGCAGAAAACATGTGGGATAGCAAGCTACTTGCTGCTTGTGCTGATCGAAAGATTTGTAAAACAAAAGACACCGATGGAGAGGTGAGAAGGAATTTAAGGTGGCTCGGTATTACAAGTTTTTTGTAGGCTTCATGAATTCTAGTGTTAAATAAATTGCCTATCACCTTTCCATATCGCCCCTTAGGACCACATATTACATCTAAAACTACAACTGGGATAGTTCTGTGTATTAAGATTCCCACACCCCTAGTTTTCTTTGTAAAGCTGGAGTGAAAAATTTGGCCAATTCAATCCCTTTGCAACTGAAACTGATCCTTACTTATGAGAATCTCATGTAAAATACTATGTTGGCTTTAAAACATGTTAACACTAGAATTAACTATGAAAAAACTGGCCCACCTTAAATGCCTTTCGCACCTCTTCATCAGCGTCTTTTGTCTTGTAAATGTGTCGATAAGCCCAAGCAGCAAGCAGCCTGCTATACCATCCCCCCAGCAAAATGTCGACATGAACTGTATAATGTGTGAAGGCTAAAGGCCAAATATCAAATAAACACTTTCACACAAGGTGCAAATGTAATACAACAGCTTCTGTGGTGCAGTGGTAAGGACTGCTTACTTGTAATCAAGAGATCGCAGGATTGATCCTGGGTGTCTTGTAAATTTACCGTTTTGAGTAGTGATCTGCTCTTGTTGTTAATATTATACAATAAAAACATACATTTGATTTGTGTCTGTAACAGCCGATGTAAATTCATAGTACTGTAAAAGTTAGCAGGGTTTTTTTCACTTTTATTCTCTCAGTCACAATCACAATATTCCCCCCACCACCACCACAGATCTGACACTGTTAGTTTTTATTTGAAACTGGGAATAACTGTAGATGTGACTGGTGTTTTGAGACAATGGAACTGGAAATTCTCTGATCTGGACTTATAAAAGCTGACACAAACAAATGCTGGTGAATCTGCCTTCTTCTTATCTCATTGTCACTTGATTTTTTTTTATTCAGTTTTATTGATTGTTCCTGCTCACGCTGAATTAGTATGCACTTTATGGTCCTTGATGTCAAAGCCGCACTGACAAAAAACAGAGACATAGGTATATATGATATTTGGAATAATTCATTTTAGGACCTTTATAGTACATTTCACAAAACATTGTGGCACTGATGCAACATTATTCATATTATTCATAGTCATTCGCATGCCTTCTTGCGGTTGTAATCAGTGACCACGTTTTTTTTTTATCAATCTTGCCCAGTCTTCACATTTTGGTGCATGATGGTGTTTTTCTTCTGTACTCCAGGACATGCAGAGGAAAGAATAGTACAGAGAGGTCAGTTCCGTGCTATATGCAATCATCAAATTCAAATGTTAACATTTCCCACACACCCAAGGACAGTCCTTCTTACATTTACGGCATGTTTACCTGTTGCAATTTACACACTTCTCTCTATGCTGTGGTTCCTATTACATTGAAGGGGCACCTGACACTGACTGAGTTTGCTTTCTTGGGGGAAGCGGCAGTCTTGGAACAGAAGCTTGTCTATGTTGCATCCTCCTTTTCCTTTTCCATCGCCTTTTCTTATAAGAAGCGATAACAAAGTTCCTCTGCAAGGTGAGCAAAGAACACTCTTCTTTCCGCACTGGACACGTGCATTCCTTGCACAGTACATGTCTGCTGATCGCCACCTGGTCAAGCTTGTTGTAGCACACAGCAACTGGCCACCAGCATGTTCCTGTGCAGCTGTGCAGAGCTGCCATTTCTATCAGCACTTCTGCTATCTATATATATAAAAGCCAAATACCACTGACTCAAGAATCACGAAATCTCCCAAACCATGAGGACTTGTGACTTAAAATTTGGAATGCAGGATACTTTTGGCCCATAGGTGCTTGCTAAGAAACGGTTTTAAAAATTTTGTGGGCTAAGCACGTTCTGTCTGTATGTCTGCCTGTTTTTCACGACAGGATTACTTAACAGATTTAGATCTGGTTGTTTTCTATAATTCGCTTGAACATTCAGGTTGATGTTGTGACTTCTCTCACCGCGCTAAGTACCATAGTTCGGTTGTGGTACTGATGTATTTATGCAAATCCAAGAGAGTGCCTGTGGGCCAAGAGCAGCCTCTGTTTGAGTTGGTCTACATTTCACCATGTGTGCTTAGCTAACAATAACAATTTGTTCAACAGACATTATCATCTACAGATTGTTAAGGAGTAACATTTAAGGTTTTTGAGAGAGAGATCAGAGTTCATGTGTTTTAGAGGGTAGCTGCTGATTGCTAGAGATATCACAGCCATGTGCCTTTCTCCCCACCCGGGGTACGCTCTCCTGTCAGAGCTGAACACGATCAGATATAGTGCCAATGCCTATTGATTTTAAAAGTTTGTCCTGTTTCATTACTATGTGGGTGCAGCCACAGGGTACAGCTAGTAAATGATATAATGCTAGCTCATTCTTTTGGTGATTCATCCCTAACTTGTCCGGCGCCATTGCAATAGCAATGTTCTGGACGTTGCTGCAAATTGCTCTTTCATGTTTCCCAGATCAACCCCAGTGTAAGGAAATCTTATATATCTGAATGACAAGCATATAATATCATCCTATACAGCTGGCATGATGTGACTCAGTGATGATTGAGAAATACCCAATCATTCAGCAAGTTAATGTTGAAAAGCTCCTGTGGCCAAAAACCCAAGAGTGGACAGAACTTGCAAAGGAACAGATAGAGCCGAAACCATTTCAACACACAGCTCCAAGTGGATAGCTGTTGGAAATCAAAATCAAGTTAGAAGCCAGTCATCATCATCTATAAATATGCGCTCTCTTCTAATTCTTCCATTTGTGATGTCTTCTAACAATGTTAAAGCAGCCATGGTAGTTGGAATAGATCATAGATGTGGATCTTAAAAAGAAAATTAGACCACAGAAACAGTAGCACTGCTTTGATGCTGCGTGCCGCTGTGTGCCGCCGTGTACGCAAGGGGATACGCTGCTGTGAAAATGGCTTTTCACCATTTAGTTTTTATACATGTTGAAGTGAGTTTGGAAATGGGCGTACATAACATTTTTCTGTGTACTGTTGTGTACAGCCGGGGCCCTTGCCCAGGCAGGATGCCTTTATGCTGGAAAGTCCGGAGGAGAGAGCATATCCAAAGCATTACCTCTCCCAGTGTGCTATGTGGCAGTACCTCTGGGTTGCAGCGGTACCTCCAACTCCCACAGGGCTCTATGGAAGCTGGAGTTTGGTGCAGCCCTGTTGGGCTCAGTGGGCACAGCTGGGGGTGCTGCAGGTGCTGCTGATCCCTTAAGTGCTGCCAGAAGTAGGTCAATGAGCACTTGCCTAATAAAAGGAGCAAGCAGCCACTACTCTGGGAGCCACAGTTGAATGGAAGATGATGAAGATTGCCAGAAGGAGTGGAGGTGCAAAAAGAGAAAGAAGAGAAGGAAACAAAGGAAGGGAAGTGTGCCTTTGACTTGTGCTGGGACTCTGCTGTACACGTGGGAAACAGAGGAAAGCATTTCCCATGGGAAAAAGACAACAAAATAAAAACGTGTGCCCTGAACTTGTGTCCTGCATCTGTCTGTGGTCCAAAGTATGCACCATTTATACAAGAGGCCCCATGTCTTTTATATCTTGATGCTGTTTCTAAATCTTCTTGTTTAGATCATTTCTTCTTTATACCTTTCTTTATATCTTTTATGCCGCTTCCCCCAGTGCTGCAATCTTTTCCTTCAGCTTCTTCATGCTTCATAGACAGAGTTGCGAGTCCGGTTGGGGTTGATGCAACTGACTCAGGGGGGTGTTAGTTGCATTTGACAACGGGGATGAAAGGGCTGTGCTCAGTTCCTATCCTCCTTAAATTGACAATTCCTCCTAGCCTGCATCACTCGTGGTTTCGCTCCCACTTTTGCATTTGGCTGGAGATGATGCTACAGTATCAGGTCCTGGCAGATCAATTTCTTTACCCTTCTGTTCCAAATCAGTCTTTGATTGGCCATAAAGTGACCTTGTGGCTGTTTTTGACTTTGATGAAAGTTTAGCTGCCTTATCTTATCCTTTTTCTTTTGTTTCTGAACCCTGTGTTTGATGCTCATCCTTATTTATACTCGCATATAATGTAAATACACAACACCTTGGGTTGATAGTTAAAAAAATGGGTAAAATAACACTGCTGCTAATGGAACTCAGCCCTAGCCATCCATCTCATACAAAGGACAAGATCATCTTCAGATTCTATTCTGAGTAAATTAAAGAGCGCCTAATGAAAGTTGTACAAATGCAGAGTAAAAAGATTATTTTTATAAATGTCTGTTGTGGGGGAGCTTGTAGCCAGCCACTGTAAAAAACTCACATTATTCCATTCCATTTGAACCTGCTGAGGTGCTCCCAGCCTCTCTGTTGTGGCCACTAGGGGGTATACCAGAATCCTAAACCGCAGACACATCTACCACACAAACACACACAGTCCTGATTTCAAGTCCAGTTCTTTAATATAACAACCAGTTTACCTTGTACAGATTTCTTCCCCACACTGCCATAAAGCGTTTCAACACCCAACAGTACAGCACAGCACTTTCTTCATTCCTTTATTCTCTCTGATGTCCTCCACTCCACCCGTGTTGTCCCTCTCCTCTCTGACTCAGACTCCCTGGGCCAAGTGGAGGGCTCTCTTTTAACTACTGAGCTGAGAGTACTTCCAGTGCTCAATCTGCTGTCTTCCGGGTCAAGCAGGACCAAACCAGTCATGGTGTACTTGATATCTGATGGCTTCCCTGGCAGCCCCCAAAGAACCTGGCAGGGTAGCACCATGAGACCGCAACTCCCATTTTGCCCTGTAGGTATTCCTGCTAAGGGATTGCTAAATGGAGTGCTGCTGCCCTGTGTATAGCAGTGGCTCTACTTACGGCAGGCTGTCACCTAATGCAGTTACATGGCAGGAAATCAGCCACTGTCCTATCCTTCCAGCCTTGCAAGTCCAACCATTATATTCCTCTATGGCTGCTGGGACTCTAGACCCAGTAGCTACAGCAACATCCTTCCAGATCCATTGCCTGACACAGGTGGGGAATATTACTGCTCCCTTATTGACCTTCATCTAGAATGGCCTCCTGTCCAGGCAAGGCAGCAAGATCCATCCTGGCTGGAACACTGGTTCATCCCTCTCACTATGCTACAAATGAGGGCAAAGAAAGAGTTTTTCTTTTTTTATTTCATTAAAAAAGTGCTCTCTGAGTGAAGTTCTAAGGCTATTGTGTTTTTTGCTGGTGACTTTAAAATTGTACTGAAAATGCTGTATTGGAAAGAAATGGATCATCCAAAGTTAGTTAAAGTGCTGGTTTGTCCTTAATCAGCAAGAACTTGTAGATATGTAGAGGAGATTAAACTGAACAGTTAGACGGTGTACATGGCTCAATGTTTCTGCTGGGATGGTGTCAATAAGGATTGGATGGACTCAGATTAAATACAATAAGAATGTAATTGTGGACTCTTCTTTTATGCCTATAGGGTTTTCAGACCATAGTTTAGTTCTAATTTGGCTTACATTGGGGTGCAAGTGTAACTTTAAAATCTTTCTGACAATTTAATTCTAAACTTCTTAAAGATTATATTTCATCAACACTATCAGCTAACTAAAACAATGATGGGACATTTCCAAAGTCCACATTAAACTATTCTGCAAGTTCTACTGTGAATATTCTTCTAGAAAAGTGTCTACTAATAAAGAAATGAAGATATTCTGCCAATTTAAGCCAAACTGGAAACTGGTTTTGGTGACACTTTCCTTTATTCCCTACAAGCAAAAAAAAAAAAACTCTCTTAGGTCTCTGTATGAAAAGGTGAAAGGCACCACAGTTTATGGAAAATTCAAAACCATATCACAAGCAGATGCTCCAGCAGGTTTTCTTTTCACTGGAACAAAAGGTTGTCCAAGCAAAAAACATCCATTTCCTAAAAATGGCTGATGGGACAGAAATGTGTGAGGCCAAGGAAATCTGAATTTACATTCAAATTCCGAAATGACTTATTCTCTTCAGAAACATTAGACTTGTCTTCCAAAACTAATTTTTTCTCTAATGATCAACCATAGTTGTCTCCATCTACCAGACTAACCTGCCAATAGCACCTGAGAAAATTACAACTACTGTTGGGAATTTAAATTTTACTGTTGAAAATATTAAGTCTTTTTTAACATATTGGGCAAGGTCTTTCTGACTGTTTTCTTGGATACCAATTAGAATAAAAAAAATCCTTAAATTAATCAGACAGCTGGTTGGGCTCTTTTATTGAAAAAAGTTGTTTTGCAACATTAAGAACTGGAGTCCTTGTGCCCACTCTGCTTGGTGTGCAAAATCTTTTCTAAAGCTTTGGCTTTTTGTCTAATAACTACAGTATTATGGACAGCTTGGTCAACAATCATGTTTCATTTTCTTTTTGGGGGCGGCACGGTGGGGCTGCTGCCTCGCAGTAAGGAGACCTGGGTTCATTTCCTGGGTCCTCCCTGTGTGGAATTTGCATGTTCTCTCCATGTCTGCGTGGGTTTCCTCCGGGTGCTCCAGTTTCCTCTCACAGACCAAAGACATGCAGGTTAGGTGTATCGGCAATCCTAAATTGTCCCCAATTTGTGCTTGGTGTGTGGGTATGTGCCCTGCAGTGGGCTGGCACTCTGTCCGGGGTTTGTTCCTGCCTTGCGCGCTGTGTTGGCTGGGATTGGCTCCAGCAGACCCCTGTGTTAGGATATAGAGGGTTGGATGATAGATGGATAGATTTTCTTTGTGTGTGATTTGGTTGTTAACTTTGAGTTTCTTGATTGTAAAACTGGTGTAATATCCTTAGATAAGGAGAAGGCATTTGACAGTATAAACCATCAGCAGGTATTTAATGTTTCACAGATGTTTGGATTTGGTCAGGTTTCCCTACAATACCTTAACTTAATATATACCAATGTGTTCAGTATTTAAAAAATCAGTGGTGGTTTGGGAGCTTCTTTATCTGTTACAAAAGGAATTTGTCAAAGGTGTGCGCTGTATTCATTGACAATAGAGTCTCTGCTCAACAGACTTCAACAGTTGCTCCAGTGCCTGTCTTTGCTTGTGTGTTCTTTTAAAGTGGTAACATATGCTGAAAATGACATGGTTATTATAAATTAACCTAATGATGTTTTTCTGCTGAAAAACATTTTACAGGTTTTTGAAAGTGTTCCATTTGCCCAGGTTAACTGTCAACTTTAAGTATAATCCTTTTCTGATGGAATCTATGGGATGGTGCTCCTCCAAAATCCTCCTTAGTAGATTTAAATTGAATTTAATTTTGGTTATTCATCTGGAAATTTACATTGGGAAGTCTGAAGCTGTGGATGAGAACTAAGTGGTTTTAATTGATCACAGTCCATTAAGAAATGGAAATGGGTAGAGACCAAACTTTCTTTTTGAGTTGAGTTTGAATGCTAATTATTAGTAAATTATTCTCTTCATGCATTGGCATAGGTTTAGGTGTGCACATCCTTCAGTTTGTATTGTAAAAAGAAATTCAAAAGATTTTGTTAGATTTTTTGGGACAAAACTCATTAGATTGAAAACAATGTGTTTCATCTGCCAGTGGAAGGAGGTGGTCAGAGTTTGGATGATATTCTTTTGTAGAACTAAGGCTTTTACACTGGCAGATTTGTATTGTCTTTTGTATGTAATTCAGTCTTTATTGTGGAAAGGTTTGGCTTTTGCTTTCTTTCATAAACTTGGAAAATGTACTTTGGTTACATAACTCCCTTTCATTGATATTAGGCAATTGGCTTTTTCTGTGTTGTCAAGATTTTACTTCAATATGCTGTTGATTTAGTGCAAGGGTCCCCAACTCCGGTCATGGAGGGCCATAGTGGCTGCAGGTTTTCATTCTAACCATCCATCCATCCATTATCCAACCTGCTAAATCCTAGCTACAGGGTCACGGGGTCTGCTGAAGCCAATCCCAGCCAACACAGGGCACAAGGCAGGCAACAAACCATGGGCAGGGTGCCAGCCCAGTGCAGGGCACGTGCACACACACACACACTCTAAGGACAATGTTGGATCGCCAATATACTTAACCTGCATGTCTTTGGACTGTGGGAGGAAACTGGAGTACCCAGAGGAAACCCATGCAGTGACGGGGAGAACATGCAAACTCCACACAGGGAGGACCCGGTATGCGAACTCAGGTTTCCTTACTGTGAGGCAGCAGCACTACCCACTGCGCCACCATGCTGCCCTCATTCTAACCTTTTTCTTAATTAGTGCACTGTTTTTATTGCTAATTAACTCCTTTTGAATTAATTTTAATTGACTTTTTTTTTAAGATTTGTTCCCCTGATTTTTTTCATTGTTCCTCTGAATTGCTTCATTTCTTTCTTTAAACGGCACCCAAACAGAAATTAAATGTGAGCGAGCGAGCCAACAGAAGACCAACTAAGTCAATGCCTCAAACTAACCAAATTCACTATAACTCAGTTGCTTAATTAGGCACTAATTCTTGTAGGTAATTAAACCCGGTCTTTAATTCCATGGCTTGTTGCTGCTCTCATTATAAAATAGCATATATTTCCAAAATTGTTGACTTTCTCTTTTCTAAGAGCACTGTTAAAATATTTTGGAGACAAGAGCAGATCAACATTCCTGAGACCTTCACCTTTCTTTATTTTTAGATATTGTATGATGGACACAGTTTGCTGGTCATGTTTTGTATCCCATTATTGTTTGGCTGATAATTAAGGAAAAAGAAACAAGGGGTCTGAGTTTTCAAAAGAGTGAGTCAATTAAAATTAATTCAAAAGAAGTTAATTAGCAGCAAAAACAGGTCACTAATTAAGAAAAGGATTAGAATGAAAACCTGCAGCCAGGTTTCTGATTTAGTGAATTAAAACAAAGAGATTAGAAAGTAACCTAAACTCTGTCTTCTGGTTACTTAAAGAAGCAGTAGTGTAAAACCTATACAGTGGAACCTCGGTTCACGGACGTCTCGGTTCACGTACAACTCGGTTCACGACCAAAAGGTTCGCCAAACTTTTGCCTCGGTTCACAACTACACACTCGGTATACAAACAAGCCTGTTACTCTTTCAGTTTGTACGCGCGTGTTGCATTGTTCTCGGTCAGACTGCCTGCCTGCTGCAGAGAGAGAGAGAGCAAGCGAGCCACGTGCCTGCTGGGGAGGGGGAGATTGCTGCCTGTCTGCCTGTGGTGGGGGGTGGAGTTGGAGGATGGTTCGCGTGCACGTACTGCCTGCCTTCTGCCGAAGGGGGGGTGGGGTACAGCTGAGAGAGAGAGCGAGCCGCTCCCTGCTCATCTTTCTCAGTCAGACGTGCGTGCTTTACCTGCACTCTCTTTGTGCTCTACAGTATTTTGTGTGCTTTTGCAGTTAACTATGGCTTCTAAGCAATAGTTAGAAAAGAGTGGTGAGAAGAAAGTTTTGAAGAAAATTGAAATTAAAGTAAAGAAAGAAATTATTGAAAAGTTTGAGCGTGGCCTTTGTGTTACTGATCTTGCCGCTGAGTACAAGAAGTCAAAATCTACGATTTCGACTATTCTAAACCAGAAGGAATCTATTAAAGCAGCTGATATTGCAAAAGGAGTTACATGTACAGCGTTAACCAGACAGAGGCTTCAAGTGCTGGAAGAGGTGGAAAAACTGTTTACCAGTTTACTCATTTACCAATTTGAGAACCCTTGTGCTTTCAAAAAGCAGAATGTAAACAAAGCCAGACTGCCAGTAATGTGGAGGGAAAACACGAAGGGTTGGGTCACAGGAACTTTCTTTTTGGAATGGCTGCATAAGGCTTTCGCTCCCACCAGCTAAACAGCTAAAAACACCAGAAACCCAAGAAATTGCAAGAGAGAAAACACCTGAAGGAAAACACTTCATGCCAGAACTCGACTCATGCAAGGTTCGTTTTCTTGGTGGTTTTTGTATTACGGATTTCTCAAAAGTTAATTTTTCAGTTCGTAGTGTGAATTGTTGCAATGTTACTTTTCTCTTTTTTCAAATGTTCCTTTTTTCCGCTGTGCTTAAAACTCATTTTACAAAAAGTGTTTATAGCGATCGGGCTGTAAGGCTAAAATAGCATGATCTTGTTACTTTATTGGTTACTTGTGGTTGGTTTTTAAATTAAAGTTCGGATTTGTTCTAATGTTCCTTTTTTTCCGCTGTGCTTAAAACTCATTTTAAAAAAAGTGTTTACAGCAATCGGGCTGTAAGGCTATTAGCATGTACTCCTGCAGTGTTTTTTGGTTGCTTGTGGTTGGTTTTTAAATTAAAGTTCGGATTTGTTCAAATGTTCCCCTCTGTTCAGAGAGAGAGAGAGCGCGAGCGAGCTCAGAGCGAGAGCGAGGGCATGCTGCTGACAAAGGGTGGGGAGGTGGGGGGGAGTTTGTGTGCGCTACAAAGAGAGAAAGCGAGCGCATGCTGCTGACGGGGAACGGTGTGTGCTACAGAGAAAGAGAGAGCGTGAGCGAGCGCATGCCGCTGACAAGGGGGGGGAGCTGACAGGCAGGGGGTGTGCTACAGAGAGAGAGAGAGCATGAGCGAGTGTTTTGTGTCAGTGTTATTCAATGTTTTTACATTAGTTTACTATTACACTGTGCATTCTATGGTGTAATTAACTATATTTGTGCTTAATCTTTACATATATTTACATATTTACATACAGTTCGTCTGGAACGGATTCATTGTATTTACATACAATCCTATGGGGGAAATTGCTTCTGTTCACGACCAACTCGGTTTACGACCAGAGTTTTGGAACGAAGTATGGTCGTGAACCGAGGTTCCACTGTATCAGTTTAAATTCTATACTTATCACCAAAGGTTTCATCAAAGTGGTTGATTTTATTGATCAGGTCAATAACCAATACAACTTTAATGCAACTGTAGCTCATGAGTTAGGGGTTAAGTCTGTCTATTTTGGGGCATCACTTATTAATAAATTGATAGACACTTTAATAAACTTCAGTACAGGTTCCTTGTGGGGAGTGATTTTTGTTTGTTGATCTTATAAAAGAGACAGAACCTCCTAAATATGACATAATAATTAAACCAATGTAAAAGAGTTTATTAATTTTAAAAATAAAAAAAAATTAAATTAGTTACATGGATGGTATTTTATTGAAGATTAAGGAAAAAACACCTGTATGACAGGTGTCTGAAAGTGTCACATTTTATTAACTTCTCTAGCATGGATGACTTTGTATAAAAATCTGGTAGAAAAAAGAGTTGACTATCTACAGTTGAGGATTTAACATGTAACAATAGCTACAAAGTGTTTCTTGAAAATAATTATCAGTAATGTAACTGATCAGTGTTCATTTTATCTTCAAAAAGAAACCATTTAACACGTATTTCTGTTCTGTACCAGATTAACACCACTGTTGCATTTTCTTGCTTTTTTTGTTTGAGAAGTTAGGAATTGTGCTCAATTAACTCACTTATATTTCTTTTTTTTTCTGTATCAAGAGAAGTAAAAAGGAATGTTTACTTAGCAATGTTCTGTCAGGGCAAGTCAAGATGACAATTTTAAAAACAGAAAGATAAACAAGAGATAAAAATGGGCTGTTAATGCATTAATAATATTTTAGGTACTCCTTCAAAGGATACAGAATATTGAATTGGCACACTATAAACAAATTTATCAATGTTATGTTCTAAAATTATGTTCTACAGAAAATTAATGTCCAGTAGTAAAGTGTGAGTAATAAAGTTCTAAATATGTTATGTGTGTTATATCTGTATCTAATGCAAAGTTTACTCACTCATTCACTCACTCACTCATCAACAAAAACAAGTTAAAAAGCAGAAATGTAGTAGGATGGTACATCTAGGTCAGTAGGTATCCACTAAGAAAAGAAATAATATATTTATATTAAGGGATTACCCCCAAACAATAGAAAAATTAAATACCTCAGAATCTCAAAAATGCCTTGGCAAATTTGATTGAACTTTGGTGATGTTATAGAAAAAAAAAATTTGATACATATATTTTTATTTGCCAATACATTTTTTATTTGTTGATATTTATTAATATTATGCTAACTTACATGCTTTGAGCTGAGCTCAGAAAATGTTTTTTGCAAATAAAGGATACAGCAGAAGTGATTGATGGACCACACAAATAGGGTAGATGAATCACAGAAGTTGCAATGGTGTCCTGGACAGGATAAAAGACAAGATCATGTTGTAAACTGGAAAGAGAAAGTTCAACACAGCTCAAGGAATATTTAATTCACGGTTGCAAGCACTCTCCTCTCTCCAAGGGTGTTTGATCTATCTATCTAAATTAAGCAGTTTCATTAAACTGATGTATATCCATGGAGTACAGGATTTGCCAGTGCTGTTAACCAATATACACACATACCTTCAGTGTGTTTACGGAAGTCTTCTTGAAAGGCTGATTTTCAATTTAAAGCTTTCAGATCATTATCTTCAGATAACCCTTGTGAAATGGGCAATCAGCTGTATTGTTCTTGCTTTTATTGTATATGCAGTTTTTCAGATTTCAACATTCTCATTTTTAGCATTGTAGTATGTGGTAAATTTACCAAAGTATAGTATATTGCTGTCTGTTTCACCTAAACTTCTCCTTAGGTGTCCTAACATTTGTTTTGATTTCTGTAGTTGTTTAATTGAGAGAGAACCAACGTAATTAAATTATGCAAGCTTTTTAAAGGATTTATGTTGGAGATCCCCTATAATTGGGACTTGTTAAGTAAATTAAATGTTGTAAAGTAAGAGTTTTGAGCAGTGTTAGACATTTTATAGCCCCTCTCATGGATTGCTTCCCATGAAAAAAATCAGGAGTGGTCTCCCCTAGACTTTCTCGTATACTCAGATATGGGGATGGATATCTGAGGAGTAAGCCACAAGACAATGATTATATTTTTATATTATGTACATTAAAGAACCATCAACAACAAATCAAATTAATAATATATTGAACAATTATTATAAAAGTAAACTTGAATAAATTCGACTCTGCAGCTGCATGAATAAAAAGTACCACTTCTGGTTAGCAGAAATAGCTCCAAAGTTGAAACATAGACATAATTCCAAAAATTGTATTTTTCAGACTCAGGGAGGTCTAAAACATTAAAATTCATCAAAATCTCAAAATATAATTTTTTGGACAGTTACAAAACATTCCCTACATTTTTTGTACGAGAAAATAAAAATGGAGTTAATGATTGGGAATAGAAGTAGTCTTCTCCATGTTGCTGATACCTTGATTTACCTATTTTGTTCTCCTACAATGTAAAATTGGGGGTATCAAAATGGGGAATATCTGTGTTTCTTGCAGTGCTCTTACTGTCAACAAAAATTAAAACAAAACATATTGTTAATTAAAAAACAATAATTTCTTTAATTAAAATTAAAAATAAAAAATCTTAAAACTAGAACTAAATGAATATGAGAAAATAAAAAACAAAAACAAAAGTAGTTTTTGTTATTTTAATTTTAATTTTCATAAAAACTACCCTTTGCACCATGTCCATGCGAGCATGTAGTTGCTGGTATCTATACTAATAAAAGGCAAAGCCCTCACTCACTCACTCACTCACTCACTGACTCATCACTAATTCTCCAACTTCCCGTGTGGGTGGAAGGCTGAAATTTGGCAGGCTCATTCCTTACAGCTTGTAAGTTGGGCAGATTTCATTTCGAAATTCTACGCGTAACAGTCATAACTGGAACCTTCTTTCCTATACTGTATACGGCCATAGCGGGCAGCTCGGTCGCCGTGGGAGGCGTGGCGGGTGAAGGAATGTGCTTAGCATATTCATAAGTAAGGCTGCTGCGCAACTCAGCACGCCTCCCATGTAATTGACTGCCTGCCCATATAAGGCCACTCTTCCCTGTGGTGTCTTCAGTCATTTCCTTGCTTTGCGAAGGAAGCAGCTTTCTCACAGCTTCTGCACTGATTTATAAACGAACGATATATAAGAAAGTCCTTTTTCCTTGCTTCGCCAACGAAGCAGCCTGTAATTGACTGCCTGTCCATATAAGGCCGTTCTTCTCTGTGGCGTGTTCACTCCTTTCCTTTCTTCGCCAAGAAAGCAGCGTTTTCATAGGTTCTTCACTCTTTTAGCATATTCATAAGTGCTGTGGAAATCAGCACGCCTCCGACGCGGCTACTGTGGAACTCAGCACGCCTCCCACATAATTGACTGCCTGCCCATATAAGGCTATTCTTCCCCGCGGTGTCTTCAGTCGTTTCCTTGCTTTGCGAAGGAAGCAGCTTTCTCACAGCTTCTGCACTGTTTTATAAACAAACGATATATAAGAAAGTCCTTTTCCTTGCTTCGCCAACGAAGCAGCCTTTTTATTTAATCCACGGGTTCTCCGCTGTTTCATTGTTCATTTATTAAGATTTTTATAGTTATTGTGTAGGTTTTATTTAATCCACGGGTTCTCTTCTGTGTTCACTGCGGTGTCTTTCGTTTACGAGCGCTAAGGAAGCAGCTTTCGCACAGCTTCTGCACTGTTTTATAAACGAACGATATATAAGAAAGTCCTTTTCCTTGCTTCGCCAATGAAGCAGCCTTTTTATTTAATCCAAGTGTTCTCTGCTGTTTCATTGTTTATTTATTACGATTTTTATAGTTATTGTGTAGGTTTTATTTAATCCACGGGTTCTCTTCTGTGTTCACTGCGGTGTCTTTCGTTTACGAGCTTCGCTAAGGAAGCAGCTTTCGCACAGCTTCTGCACAGTTTTATAAACGAACGATATATAAGAAAGTCCTTTTTCCTTGCTTCACCAACGAAGCAACCTTTTTATTTAATTCACGGGTTCTCTTCTATTTTATTGTTCATTTGTTACGATTGTTACACTTATTGTATAGGTATTTTATACTTTGTTTACTGATCAAGTAATCATTCCCTTTATTCTTCCAACTATACCCCTATTAAAATGTCTATTGACGTTATTACCATCAATGAAAGAACTATCACTTACCGAGTGGTGTCTATGCCCGGAGATGGCGCCTGCCTTTTCCATTCTCTGTGTTACATATTGCACGGACATATCAGGCTCACTTTTGATATCCGCAAGGACATTGTGTCTTATGTATTAAATGACTGGGAGAGGTTCAAAGTGTGGACTGATGATGGTACAGGAGATAATTATAGTACACAAGAGCACTATAAAACTGAAATGCTTAAGCCCTTCACCTATGGTTCTGCGTGTGAGTTGATGGCTGCCGCTGAATTATTTGGTTGTCGCTTTCAAGTGTACCGAAATGGGCAGATATTTTACACCTTTGGAGAACCGTCAATGCCTCTTAAACATCTTAGATTCACAGGTGACAATTTGAGTAGTGGACACTTTGATGTTTATGAATATTTCAACTCTCAAAAGCTGGATGCGAAGTTATTGATGAAGCCAGTTGTATGCTTACATCGATTAACACATGCTCAATGTCACTTCAACACAAATCCAGCTGATTATTACAGCGGCAATCCAAGCTATGAGAACACAGTAAAAAGGAGGCGTATCAGACGTCGTGGTAGATTTTCTGATACAGCTAGACGAAATCAACTTCGTGTGGCTACCGCCAAATACTCGCAGAAAAATCCACAAATTCATAGGGACGCTGTCGCTAAATACTCAAGCACATCCACAAGTTAATAGGGACGCTGTCGCTTAATACTCGCAAGCACATCCACAAGTTAATAGGGAAGCTGTCGCTAAATACTCGCAAGCACATCCACAAGTTAATAGGGACGCTGTCGCTAAATACTCGCAAGCACATCCACAATTTAATAGGGACGCTGTCGCTAAATACTCGCAAGCACATCCACAAGTTAATAGGGACGCTGTTTCTAAATACTCACAACAACATCCACAAGTTAATAGGGACGCTGTCGCTAAATACTCACAAGCACATCCACAAGTTAATAGAGCTTCTGTTTCTAGATACGATCCCAATAATGAAAAGCGGCTCATACGAAAACAACAAGTTTGGCTCAAAAAAGCCAATTGTGGATTTGCGTACGACCCAAACATACATTATGAGTCTGATAAAACAGTACACATTGGATCTATGGATGTTCACTGTGACTATTGTCAAGCAAAGAAGTGGAAATGCGAGTCTCCTAGTTTGTGCTGTAACGGTGGTAAAGTCTCTCCCACTCCTTTATGTAAGCTTCCTCACCTTCTTGAGGGCCTGTTAAATGGCGAACATCCTCAAAGTGAGCATTTCTTGAACAACATTCGAAAGTACAACAGCGCATTTCAAATGACATCATTTGGTGCTAACCAAATCGTTGAGGGAAATTTTATGCCTTCATTTAAAGTTCAGGGACAAGTGTATCACTTGATTGGCAGTCTTTTACCTATGCCAAGTGAGGAACACAAATTTTTGCAAATTTATTTCGTCGGGGATGATGAAAAGGAAGCACAAATCCGCTGTGCTAATTTTTCTGGACTTAACATGCCCCTGGTCAAACAATTACAAAAAATGCTCCATGACTGTAACACTTACATCCAGGACTTCCACTCCACAATGGACAGTATTTCAGATGATGACAAAGACTTCAAAGTTGTCATTCACGCAGACAAAAAACCATTACATGCACACAAAGGCAGATTTAATAAACCCACAGTTCATCAAGTTGGTGTTGTCATCGTTGGGCAAACGTTCAACAATAGAGATATTGTCTTGAAAACCAGAGACAATAAACTGCAACGCATTAAAGAAACCCACAGATCCTATGATGCACTTCAATATCCTCTCATGTTCTGCTATGGTGAAGACGGCTATTCTGTGTCTATACCTCAAGTTCATGCTACCAGTAAGTTACCTATGAACAAAACTGTCTCTGCAGCAAACTTCTATTCATACCGGCTTATGATCAGACAACATCATGCTAATAATATCCTTTTCTTCTGAACTTTATTAAATCAGTTTTTAGTAGATATGTACGCAAAAATTGAATCCGAAAGACTAAATTATATCAGACTAAATCAAAAAACTTTGGGCTGAAAATTATGTTCACTTAAAAGATGCTATTGACAAAACGACACTGATTTAACAGAACTTGGTCAAGCTGTAATATTACCATCTTCCTTCACTGGAGGACCTCGCTATATGCACGAGCGCATACAAGATGCAATGACATATGTTCGTCGTTATGGCCGCCCTGACTTATTCATCACATTTACTTGCAATCCTAAATGGCCTGAGATCACTGAAACTCTCCTTCCACGTCAAAAACCTCACGATCGCCATGACCTTATCAGTCGTGTATTTCATCTCAAGATTCGCAAAATGATAGACTTGCTCACAAAGAGTAACATTTTCGGCTGTACAAATTGCTACATGTACACCATAGAGTGGCAAAAGCGAGGTATTCCTCATGCACACATTCTATTGTGGCTAAAGGATACATTAAACCAGCTCTCATCGATCAACTCATCCGTGCAGAAATTCCTGATCCACAGACTGACCCTGCCCTACACAAAATAGTAAAATCCAACATGATTCACGGCCCATGTGGACCTCATAATATCAACTCGCCCTGCATGATCAACAGAATATGCACTAAGAAGTACCCACGTCCGTTCATCTCACAAACTCAAACCGGAGAAGATGGTTACCCTCAGTACCGCCGGCGCGCACCTGCTGATGGAGGTCATACAATTAACATCAAAGGAGTAGATATCGACAACAGATGGGTGGTCCCTTATAGTCCTGTGCTGTCCCGCTTCTTTAATGCTCACATCAATGTCGAATTTTGCAATTCAGTAAAATCAATCAAATACATCTGCAAGTATGTTAACAAAGGAAGTGACCAGGCAGTATTTACAATACAAAATCAAAATGACGAAATATCTCGATACTGGTCGTTACATTAGTAGCTCTGAAGCAGCCTGGCGCATTTTCTGTTTTCCCATTCACGAACGATTCCCTCCGGTCGTTCATCTTGCTGTGCATCTTGAGAACGGACAAAGAATTTATTTCACAGAAGGCAATGTTGCCAATAAAGTACACAATCCACCACAAACGACCCTTTTAGCATTCTTTGACCTTTGCAAACATGATGATTTTGCTAAACAACTTCATTATAATGAAATTCCATCATATTATGTGTGGGCAAACAACATGTTTCGTCGAAGGAAACAGGGCAACCCTGTACCAGGATATTCGGGAGTAAAAAAGGATAATGTACTGGGACGGGTCTACACTGTACACCCGAATAACTGTGAATGCTACCATCTTCGACTACTCCTCAACAAAATCACAGGTCCCACATCTTTCAAATGTCTCAGAACAGTTAATGGTATCCTACATCCGACCTATAAGTCAGCCTGCAGGGCACTCGGTTTATTACATGACGATATCAACTGGGACGAGACACTGCAGGAAGCTGCTCTATCTCGCTCACCTCAAAAGATCCGTGAACTATTTGCTGTCATGTTGGTGTTCTGCCAAATGGAAAACCCCTTAAACCTATGGGAAAAACATAAAGACAGCATGGCAGAAGATGTTAGGAGACAGACTGAAAGAGATCATATACGAACAGAAGTCCACCAGTGGTTAAATTTAATCTATAACAAGTGTCTGCAGTTGCTTCAAAACAATGTCATTGCTATTGGAGGTCAATCTCTTCATCATTACGGTTTGCCTTCACCTTTAACAGAACTCGCACAACTTGCATCAAATCCCGAATACTTGAAAGAGACATCTTACAACACCTCGCACTTGGCCAATATAGTCACAAATAACGAACAGTTGCTAAATAGTGACCAAAAGTCAGTTTATGAGCAAATCATGAGCAGTGTTGCGTCAGCCACTGGCACGGTGTTTTTCCTTGATGCTCCAGGTGGAACTGGTAAGACATTCCTAATAAACCTTCTCCTTGCAAAATACGAGCAAAACGTAACATTGCCATAGCTGTGGCTTCTTCTGGCATTGCTGCAACTCTTCTACAGGGTGGCAGAACTGCTCATTCAGCTTTCAAACTGCCTCTAAACCTCAACCATACTGAATCCCCCATGTGTAACATATCAAAGCAGAGCAACATGGCTGAAGTGCTGCGACATTGTCACCTTATTGTCTGGGATGAATGCACTATGGCACACAAAGCAGGTATTGAGGCTTTAGACAGGACCCTCCAAGACATCCGAAACACCAACAAACTTATGGGAGGCTTGACAGTGTTGCTGGCTGGAGACTTCCAAACCCTTCCAGTCGTGCCCAGAGGAACACGCTGATGAAGTTAAAGCATCTCTGAAATCTTCATACCTATGGCCACAAATCCATGTTGTTACTTTAAAAATAAACATGAGAGTTCATTTGAAAGGCGACAAAAAAGCAGAGGAATTCTCTACTCTTCTGATGAGTATAGGTGATGGTACCTTCATAGAAGAAAACCGTAAAATAAATATTCCTACAAATCTATCTCTCATCGTCAATACCTTACAAAACCTTCTTCAAAATGTTTACCCCGATCTACAAAATCTACACCAAAATGACGTCTCATGGTTAAGAGAGAGAGCTATCCTGACACCAAAAAATGACATGACTACAACTATAAACCACATTTTACTTCAAGAACTACCTTCACAAACAAAAACATATCAATCTGTTGATTCAGTTGTAGAAGTAGAAGACACAGTTCATTATCCAGTAGAGTTTCTCAACACTCTAAATCCTCCAGGCACTCCTGAGCATAATCTCATCTTGAAGGTTGGGGCACCAATAATGTTACTGAGAAACTTACAACCACCGAAACTTTGTAACGGCACAAGACTTCAGGTCACATCTCTACAAAACAACCTAATTGAAGCAACTATTTTTACTGGCAGTGCCTCAGGTGACACAGTTTTTATTCCTCGCATCCCCGTTATACCATCTAATCTCCCATTTCAATTCAAACGCGTTCAATTTCCAGTAAGGCTCTGCTTCAATGACAATTAATAAGTCTCAGGGACAAACACTACAAAAGGTTGGCATTGATTTGAGGCAGGATTGCTTTTCACATGGCCAACTGTATGTTGCATGCTCAAGAGTAAGCTCAGCAGACAGCTTAGTCATATTACAACCGGAGGGCCGAACTGACAACGTGGTATACAGAGAGATCCTTAACAATTAATTTTTTAGATATTTTCCCTCAGTCTAAAAATGTTTACTTTTTTATTAATAAAAATATTCAGACAATATTTCACCGATGCGAAGCGCGGGTATTTTGCTATATTTAATAAGTGTTATTTAAAACAGCAACATACAGAAATTTGGTGTCAACTATTAGGGAGATGAATGTCTGAAGTGGAACTCCATTAGCAGCTGTGTTATTTTTTCTCTTATTTTTTTATCATCCTGAAGTATCCTGTATTTACTCACCCTCAGGGGGTTTTATTACAGTCTATGCAAGCATGTTGTGGACATTAGGGGTCGCTGTTGCCCCATTAAACCCAACTGACAGACATGAGGACACAGGGTAAAATCACTGAGAAGTATTTTTAATGCCTTTTCTTCTCCAAAACAGTGCCCTAAGCACCCCGCCACATACACGGGCAAGTAAATAAGCACAATACACACAATTCTCTTTTTCTCTTTTTTTTCCTCCACACCTCCCAGCAAGCTCTGTCCTACACCTTCCAACTCCAGCTCACTTACTGGGTTCCCAGCAGTCCTTTAAATAATGCCCGACCTGGAAGTGCTTCTGTTCTTCTGTCCACGTGACTTTCCAGCATTTACGGGTCAGATGGAGAGCCTGGAAGTTTTTTTGTGCTTTCGTCCCTGTGACTCGATAGTACTTCTGTTAAAAACAATAATTTCTTTAATTAAAATTAAAATAAAAATCTTAAAACTAGAACTAAATGAATATGAGAAAATAAAAACAAAACAAAAGTAGTTTTTGTTATTTTAATTTTAATTTTCATAAAAACTACCCTTTGCACCATGTCCATGCGAGCATGTAGTTGCTGGTATCTATACTAATAAAAGGCAAAGCCCTCACTCACTCACTCACTCACTCACTGACTCATCACTAATTCTCCAACTTCCCGTGTGGGTGGAAGGCTGAAATTTGGCAGGCTCATTCCTTACAGCTTGTAAGTTGGGCAGATTTCATTTCGAAATTCTACGCGTAACAGTCATAACTGGAACCTTCTTCCTATACTGTATACGGCCATAGCGGCAGCTCGTCGCCGTGGGAGGCGTGGCGGTGAAGGAATGTGCTTAGCATATTCATAAGTAAGGCTGCTGCGCAACTCAGCACGCCTCCCATGTAATTGACTGCCTGCCCATATAAGGCCACTCTTCCCTGTGGTGTCTTCAGTCATTTCCTTGCTTTGAAGGAAGCAGCTTTCTCACAGCTTCTGCACTGATTTATAAACGAGCGATATATAAGAAAGTCCTTTTCCTTGCTTCCCAACGAAGCAGCCTGTAATTGACTGCCTGTCCATATAAGGCCGTTCTTCTCTGTATGTGTTCACTCCTTTCCTTTCTTCGCCAGAAAGCAGCGTTTTCATAGGTTCTTCACTCTTTTAGCATATTCATAAGTGCTGTGGAAATCAGCACGCCTCCGACGCGCTACTGTGGAACTCAGCACGCCTCCCACGTAATTGACTGCCTGCCCATATAAGGCTATTCTTCCCCGCGGTGTCTTCAGTCGCTTCCTTGCTTTATGAAGGAAGCAGCTTTCTCACAGCTTCTGCACTGTTTTATAAACAAACGATATATAAGAAAGTCCTTTTCCTTGCTTCGCAACAAGCAGCCTTTTATTTAATCCACGGGTTCTCCGCTGTTTCATTGTTCATTTATTAAGATTTTTATAGTTATTGTGTAGGTTTTATTTAATCCACGGGTTCTCTTCTGTGTTCACTGCGGTGTCTTTCGTTTACGAGCTTCGCTAAGGAAGCAGCTTTCGCACAGCTTCTGCACTGTTTTATAAACGAACGATATATAAGAAAGTCCTTTTCCTTGCTTCGCCAATGAAGCAGCCTTTTTATTTAATCCAAGTGTTCTCTGCTGTTTCATTGTTTATTTATTACGATTTTTATAGTTATTGTGTAGGTTTTATTTAATCCACGGGTTCTCTTCTGTGTTCACTGCGGTGTCTTTCGTTTACGAGCTTCGCTAAGGAAGCAGCTTTCGCACAGCTTCTGCACAGTTTTATAAACGAACATATATAAGAAAGTCCTTTTTCCTTGCTTCACCAACGAAGCAACCTTTTATTTAATTCACGGGTTCTCTTCTATTTTATTGTTCATTTGTTACGATTGTTACACTTATTGTATAGGTATTTTATACTTTGTTTACTGATCAAGTAATCATTCCCTTTATTCTTCCAACTATACCCCTATTAAAATGTCTATCGACGTTATTACCATCAATGAAAGAACTATCACTTACCGAGTGGTGTCTATGCCCGGAGATGGCCTGCCTTTTCCATTCTCTGTGTTACATATTGCACGGACATATCAGGCTCACTTTTGATATCCGCAAGGACATTGTGTCTTATGTATTAAATGACTGGGAGAGGTTCAAAGTGTGGACTGATGATGGTACAGGAGATAATTATAGTACACAAGAGCACTATAAAACTGAAATGCTTAAGCCCTTCACCTATGGTTCTGCGTGTGAGTTGATGGCTGCCGCTGAATTATTTGGTTGTCGCTTTCAAGTGTACCGAAATGGGCAGATATTTTACACCTTTGGAGAACCGTCAATGCCTCTTAAACATCTTAGATTCACAGGTGACAATTTGAGTAGTGGACACTTTGATGTTTATGAATATTTCAACTCTCAAAAGCTGGATGCGGTTATTGATGAAGCCAGTTGTATGCTTACATCGATTAACACATGCTCAATGTCACTTCAACACAAATCCAGCTGATTATTACAGCGGCAATCCAAGCTATGAGAACACAGTAAAAAGGAGGCGTATCAGACGTCGTGGTAGATTTTCTGATACAGCTAGACGAAATCAACTTCGTGTGGCTACCGCCAAATACTCGCAGAAAAATCCACAAATTCATAGGGACGCTGTCGCTAAATACTCGCAAGCACATCCACAAGTTAATAGGGACGCAGTCGCTAAATACCGCAAGCACATCCACAACTTAATAGGAAGCTGTCGCTAAATACTGCAAGCACATCCACAAGTTAATAGGGACGCTGTCGCTAAATACTCGCAAGCACATCCACAAGTTAATAGGGACGCTGTCGCTAAATACTCGCAAGCACATCCACAAGTTAATAGGGACGCTGTTTCTAAATACTCACAACAACATCCACAAGTTAATAGGGACGCTGTCGCTAAATACTCACAAGCACATCCACAAGTTAATAGAGCTTCTGTTTCTAGATACGATCCCAATAATGAAAAGCGGCTCATACGAAAACAACAAGTTTGGCTCAAAAAGCCAATTGTGGATTTCGTCGACCCAAACATACATTATGAGTCTGACAAAACAGTACACATTGGATCCATGGATGTTCACTGTGACTATTGTCAAGCAAAGAAGTGGAAATGCGAGTCTCCTGGTTTGTGCTGTAACGGTGGTAAAGTCTCTCTCACTCCTTTATGTAAGCTTCCTCACCTTCTTGAGGGCCTGTTAAATGGCGAACATCCTCAAAGTGAGCATTTCTTGAACAACATTCGAAAGTACAACAGCGCATTTCAAATGACATCATTTGGTGCTAACCAAATCGTTGAGGGAAATTTTATGCCTTCATTTAAAGTTCAGGGACAAGTGTATCACTTGATTGGCAGTCTTTTACCTATGCCAAGTGAGGAACACAAATTTTGCAAATTTATTTCGTCGGGATGATGAAAAGGAAGCACAAATCCGCTGTGCTAATTTTTCTGGACTTAACATGCCCCTGGTCAAGCAATTACAAAAAATGCTCCATGACTGTAACACTTACATCCAGGACTTCCACTCCACAATGGACAGTATTTCAGATGATGACAAAGACTTCAAAGTTGTCATTCACGCAGACAAAAAACCATTACATGCACACAAAGGCAGATTTAATAAACCCACAGTTCATCAAGTTGGTGTTGTCATCGTTGGGCAAACGTTCAACAATAGAGATATTGTCTTGAAAACCAGAGACAATAAACTGCAACGCATTAAAGAAACCCACAGATCCTATGATGCACTTCAATATCCTCTCATGTTCTGCTATGGTGAAGACGGCTATTCTGTGTCTATACCTCAAGTTCATGCTGCCAGTAAGTTACCTATGAACAAAACCGTCTCTGCAGCAAACTTCTATTCATACCGGCTTATGATCAGACAACATCATGCTAATAATATCCTTTTCTTCCGAACTTTATTAAATCAGTTTTTAGTTGATATGTACGCAAAAATTGAATCCGAAAGACTAAATTATATCAGACTAAATCAAAAAACTACGGCTGAAAATTACGTTCACTTAAAAGATGCTATTGACAAAATGACACTGATTTAACAGAACTTGGTCAAGCTGTGATATTACCATCTTCCTTCACTGGAGGACCTCGCTATATGCACGAGCGTACACAAGACGCAATGACATATGTTCGTCGTTATGGCGCCCTGACTTATTCATCACATTTACTTGCAATCCTAAATGGCCTGAGATCACTGAAATTCTCCTTCCACGTCAAAAACCTCACGATCGCCATGACCTTATCAGTCGTGTATTTCATCTCAAGATTCGCAAAATGATAGACTTGCTCACAAAGAGTAACATTTTCGGCTGTACAAATTGCTACATGTACACCATAGAGTGGCAAAAGCGAGGTATTCCCCATGCACACATTCTATTGTGGCTAAAGGATAGGATTAAACCAGCTCTCATCGATCAACTCATCCGTGCAGAAATTCCTGATCCACAGACTGACCCTGCCCTACACAAAATAGTAAAATCCAACATGATTCACGGCCCATGTGGACCTCATAATATCAACTCGCCCTGCATGATCAACAGAATATGCACTAAGAAGTACCCGTCCGTTCATCTCACAAACTCAGACCGGAGAAGATGGTTACCCTCAGTACCGCGCACCTGCTGATGGAGGTCATACAATTAACATCAAAGGAGTAGATATCGACAACAGATGGGTGGTCCCTTATAGTCCTGTGCTGTCCCGCTTCTTCAATGCTCACATCAATGTCGAATTTTGCAATTCAGTAAAATCAATCAAATACATCTGCAAGTATGTTAACAAGGAAGTGACCAGGCAGTATTTACAATACAAAATCAAAATGACGAAGTATCTCGATACGAAGCTGGTCGTTACATTAGTAGCTCTGAAGCAGCCTGGCGCATTTTCTGTTTTCCCATTCACGAACGTTTCCCTCCGGTCGTTCATCTTGCTGTGCATCTTGAGAACGGACAAAGAATTTATTTCACAGAAGGCAATGTTGCCAATAAAGTACACAATCCACCACAAACGACCCTTTTAGCATTCTTTGACCTTTGCAAACATGATGATTTTGCTAAACAACTTCATTATAATGAAATTCCATCATATTATGTGTGGGCAAACAACATGTTTCGTCGAAGGAAACAGGGCAACCCTGTACCAGGATATTCGGGAGTAAAAGGATAATGTACTGGGACGGGTCTACACTGTACACCCGAATAACTCTGAATGCTACCATCTTCGACTGCTGCTCAACAAAATCACAGGTCCCACATCTTTCAAATGTCTCAGAACAGTTAATGGTGTCCTACATCCGACCTATAAGTCAGCCTGCAGGGCACTCGGTTTATTACATGACGAATCAACTGGGACGAGACTCTGCAGGAAGCTGCTCTATCTCGCTCACCTCAAAAGATCCGTGAACTATTTGCTGTCATGTTGGTGTTCTGCCAAATGGAAAACCCCTTAAACCTATGGGAAAAACATAAAGACAGCATGGCAGAAGATGTTAGGAGACAGACTGAAAGAGATCATATACGAACAGAAGTCCACCAGTGGTTAAATTTGATCTATAACAAGTGTCTACAGTTGCTTGAAAACTACGTCATTGCTATTGGAGGTCAATCTCTTCATCATTACGGTTTGCCTTCACCTTTAACAGAACTCGCACAACTTGCATCAAATCCCGAATACTTGAAAGAGACATCTTACAACACCTCGCACTTGGCCAATATAGTCACAAATAACGAACAGTTGCTAAATAGTGACCAAAAGTCAGTTTATGAGCAAATCATGAGCAGCGTTGCGTCAGCCACTGGCACGGTGTTTTTCCTTGATGCTCCAGGAGGAACTGGTAAGACATTCCTAATAAACCTTCTCCTTGCAAAAATCCGAGCAAAACGTAACATTGCCATAGCTGTGGCTTCTTCTGGCATTGCTGCAACTCTTCTAGAGGGTGGCAGAACTGCTCATTCAGCTTTCAAGCTGCCTCTGAACCTCAACCATACTGAATCCCCCATGTGTAACATATCAAAGCAGAGCAACATGGCTGAAGTGCTGCGACATTGTCACCTTATTGTCTGGGATGAATGCACTATGGCACACAGAGCAGGTATTGAGGCTTTAGACAGGACCCTCCAAGACATCCGAAACACCAACAAACTTATGGGAGGCTTGACAGTGTTGCTGGCTGGAGACTTTCGCCAAAACCCTTCCAGTCGTGCCCAGAGGAACACGCTGATGAAGTTAAAGCATCTCTGAAATCTTCATACCTATGGCCACAAATCCATGTTGTTACTTTAAAAATAAACATGAGAGTTCATTTGAAAGGCGACAAAAAAGCAGAGGAATTCTCTACTCTTCTGATGAGTATAGGTGATGGCACCTTCATAGAAGAAAACCGTAAAATAAATATTCCTACAAATCTATCTCTCATCGTCAATACCTTACAAAGCCTTCTTCAAAATGTTTACCCCGATCTACAAAATCTACACCAAAATGACGTCTCATGGTTAAGAGAGAGAGCTATCCTGACACCAAAAAATGACATGACTACAACTATAAACCACATTTTACTTCAAGAACTACCTTCACAAACAAAAACATATCAATCTGTTGATTCAGTTGTAGAAGTAGAAGACACAGTTCATTATCCAGTAGAGTTTCTCAACACTCTAAATCCTCCAGGCACTCCTGAGCATAATCTCATCTTGAAGGTTGGGGCACCAATAATGTTACTGAGAAACTTACAACCACCGAAACTTTGTAACGGCACAAGACTTCAGGTCACATCTCTACAAAACAACCTAATTGAAGCAACTATTTTTACTGGCAGTGCCTCAGGTGACACAGTTTTTATTCCTCGCATCCCCGTTATACCATCTAATCTCCCATTTCAATTCAAACGCGTTCAATTTCCAGTAAGGCTCTGCTTCGCAATGACAATTAATAAGTCTCAGGGACAAACACTACAAAAGGTTGGCATTGATTTGAGGCAGGATTGCTTTTCACATGGCCAACTGTATGTTGCATGCTCAAGAGTAAGCTCAGCAGACAGCTTAGTCATATTACAACCGGAGGGCCGAACTGACAACGTGGTATACAGAGAGATCCTTAACAATTAATTTTTTAGATATTTTCCCTCAGTCTAAAAATGTTTACTTTTTATTAATAAAAATATTCAGACAATATTTCACCGATGCGAAGCGCGGGTATTTTGCTATATTTAATAAGTGTTATTTAAAACAGCAACATACAGAAATTTGGTGTCAACTATTAGGGAGATGAATGTCTGAAGTGGAACTCCATTAGCAGCTGTGTTATTTTTTCTCTTATTTTTTTATCATCCTGAAGTATCCTGTATTTACTCACCCTCAGGGGGTTTTATTACAGTCTATGCAAGCATGTTGTGGACATTAGGGGTCGCTGTTGCCCCATTAAACCCAACTGACAGACATGAGGACACAGGGTAAAATCACTGAGAAGTATTTTTAATGCCTTTTCTTCTCCAAAACAGTGCCCTAAGCACCCCGCCACATACACGGGCAAGTAAATAAGCACAATACACACAATTCTCTTTTTCTCTTTTTTTTCCTCCACACCTCCCAGCAAGCTCTGTCCTACACCTTCCAACTCCAGCTCACTTACTGGGTTCCCAGCAGTCCTTTAAATAATGCCCGACCTGGAAGTGCTTCTGTTCTTCTGTCCACGTGACTTTCCAGCATTTACGGGTCAGATGGAGAGCCTGGAAGTTTTTTTGTGCTTTCGTCCCTGTGACTCGATAGTACTTCTGGACTATGTAAAAAGTACGAGTCCCAAGGTCCTCCTGCAGCGTCTCCTGGCTACACCCACTGTACCGAGCAGGGCTGTGCAGTCGAACTACAGATCCCATGGTGCCTTGCAGGAATCCGGGTCACCACTACACTGCAGGGAAGCTGCCATCTAGTGTCTTGAGGAAGTAGTGTCCCAAAGAGGTTGCCTTCCCCCATCCTTCCACTCTGTGGGCATCCTGGCTGAGTTGAGCTCTCGACCATCTATCACAATATATAAACATGAGTGGCAGGAAAGGGTCTCAGAAAGAAATGGAAAAGAAAGCTAAAGCTTCATCCAAGCTTAAGTCCAAGCTCAAGCTCATCCTGGTACAGCATCTGCTCAGTTCAGGACTGCAGAGCTCTGCAGCGTGTGGTGAACACAGTACAGCAGATCACAGGCACACAGCTCCCCACGATCCATGACATACACACTATACGCTGTCTCAGGAAAGTGAACCGTATCAGGTGGGACCCCAGCCACCCTGCACTGTCACTTTTCCCCCTCCTCCCATCAGGGAAGCGATTATAGTCCATTCCGATGCGCAATTCCAGGTTCAGGAACAGTTTCAACCAAACTGCAGTCAGACTCATGAATAGGGCCCACGATTTACCGCAGCCTGCGGAATTTAACACCACGCCGCAGAATTCAGGTTTTTGCAGCAGTAAAATGCCACGCCGCGGAATTAACCTAACTGCCGCGGAAAATAACAAATCTGAATGAAATCTCACCATTTGTGGCATATTGGTAAGATGCAAAGCACAATGCTGATGCTAAACTTGAAGAATATTTTGTGGGAACCAAACAGCCGGCAATAGACCTATTCAGATCTGTGAGAATATTTGATCCACGACAGCTACCACTCTTATCGAAGAATTTTGCTGATCATGCACAATCAGTGCCAACAATGATGGCTGCAGCAGATGAATGGCAAGCTTATCTGGACATAGCATCTCATGAAGTAATTACAGCTGATATCACTGCTTTTTGGCGTGCCTTAGAGGACAGACTGCCTCGCTTAGCAGCTCATGCTAAAGTTTACATTGCGTTGCTGATCTCTTCTGTTGATGTGGAACGTTCGTTCTCAAAATATGGATCAGTGTTGTCACCACTGCGATATTGTCTGTCACAAGAAAACCTACAAGCTTACAGTGCCGTTTTCTTCAACAATAAATAAACAATAACTTTAGAAACATTATTAGATAGTTTGTTGAAAATACATATGTTTCAGCATCGTTTGCCTAAAGCAAATCTGTGCATTAAAATGTGCAGATGTGAACGCTTTGATATACCTATTTGATTAGTATTACGAATTATGATTGATTATTATTAAGGATTAAGAATAAGAAAAATTGCATTTTTTTTGCTTGGGTTATGAATTAGTCTTATGAAGTTCTGATACTGCATTTGCTGCCCCGTGGTATGCCGCGGAATTTAAAAAAAAAACATGCCACAGATTTTACGATTTCTTGCAGCAGTAAATTGTGGGCCCTACTCATGAACAATCAGTAACCTTGTGTCACCTCCACTGCTACTTGCACATATACTTCTGCCACTGTCTCTATTTATTCCTAGGATTCTGGTTTTATTTATGTACTATTTATTATTATGTTCATTTATTTATTGTGTGTGGGGTTTTTTTTGTCTGTTTTCACTGTCTGCAGGGGCACATGCAAGCAAACATTTCATTGTACATGGTACAAGAATTGAAACTGAAATAGTATATGTTCAGGGTGAGCAGCCATGGACTTTGCAATACCTCTCCCTGGACGCTAATGGCAACCCCCCCGGGTTGGAGCGGTACCTCAGTTTCCCGCAGAGCTCAGTGGGAATTGTAGTTAGGTGCATCCCTGTTAGGTCCCGCAGGTGCCGCCAAAGGTTGCTGCAGCTGGGACTCCTGAGCCCTTATGGGCAGTGCATTCGCCACACCTGGAGCACTTCCGGGTGGACTATAAAAGGGGCCAGCAACCACCACTCAGTGGTCAGAGTTGGAAGGAGGAGGACGAAGCACTTCAGATGCCCTCTCTGGGCAACACCGCCAGCCGTGACCACTCGGGTGTGATCCCTGTGAGACCGGAAGCAGGGTGGAAACTCCTGCCCCATCATTCGCTCGACTGAGGGATCTGGGGAGCATGGATGGTCTGGGTTCCCGCTCCAACTCAGGGGGGTTGCCTTCTAGTTTACTGGGGGAGGCATTGCAAAGTCCATGGCTGCTCCCCCTGAACATATACTGAAGGTGTCCCGGCCAGGCATGGACCCCGGCCGTCCACCACATTGCCCCTCTCTCAGCTGAGCCCCATGGGGCTGGTCTTCTCCAGGATGGGGAGTTAACATCTTCCAGTCCATGGCTCTGCCTTGTGGAAATAAAAGCAACAGGTCTGTGGAGGAGTGGTGGTTAAGGGAGCAGAGTGTGATGTTTTGTGTGATGCTTTGCGACTGTGTTGTGCCTGTGGTACACGGGGAAGACGTGCCCCACAGGTAAAGAAAAATAAAAGTTTATTTGTTTTTATACATGCCTCCAGTGTGAGTCTGTGTCAGGTTAGGCATATATATATAGCGCCTTTGTTAGAGTGTTTACTGGATGTGTTTTATTTATGTATTTATTTGTTTATTTTTAAAGGAGAGTATTTAACATCATACCCTTGATTTATTGTATTAGGGCTTACTGTACGATGCTTATCCAGGGCCACTGTTTAACATTATTTCCTTGGTTTACTATCTCAAGACTGTTTAAGATTATATTTTACGCTTATAGTATTTGGATTGTACTATCAATAGATATCTCTATTTTAATCCTTATACGCCGTTTCTGGGGGGCTTGTTTTGTTTTGGACATGCTCTGTCTCTAGGTATATCAGGGGACTGGGAGTCTGTGAAGTGTTGTCCAGCCTCATGTGGAAAGGCAAAATGGGATGGGGGGAGAATGAGAGCAAGCTATCTCTAATCTTATAATTATAAGTGTCAACATAATGATAGGCTTCATGGCAATAACTCCTGAGAAAATTAGAAATTAAGGTCAAAGCTGTCTTAATTTTAGTTAACACTAGAATTACCAGAGCCTACGAAAAAACTCGTAGGTCCGTCCCACCTTAAATCGCTTCTTAAAACCGTTCTCACCTCTCCGCCAGTGTCTTTTGTTAATCTAAATATGCTGATAAAAGAAAAGCTGCAAATAGCCGGCTGTTCCATCCCCCCAACGACTTAGAACGTGCACAAACTTCTCCCAGCTCATGCCTTGATTGATCATCTGGGAGTGAAGTGGAGTTTTGGAGTGGAAATAATAGATCATTATTTGGAATACACACATTTCACATGTGTTCCGTTTCTACAGTAATCCGTGTAAACACATTTTTAAAACAGAAACGTTTTTCATATTGTAGTAGTAAATGACAAAATGTAAGCATAAACTATATAATGTATGAAGCCTGAAGCCCAAATATCAAACACTTTCACAAAAGGTACAAATATAACAGAACAAGTATGCTTTTATTCAAAAATATAACTGCAGAAAAAAGCCGCCTTAGCATGCCACATTGACACATACTTACTATAGCTGCCATGGTAGCGTAATGGTATCAGCCACTGACTAGGTTTCAAAAAGTCATGAGTTCGATCCCACAAGATTCAGTTTTGAGAAGTAAACTGCTCTTATTCTTACTATTTTAGAATAAAAACATGCATTTGATTTCAGTGTGTAACAGCCGGTGTAATTTATGATACTTGTAAAGGTTTTTTTTTTTATTTTCTTTTCATTCTCTCAGTCGTGTTCAGGATCCTTCCCTACCCCATCTGAGAATGCTGTTTTCACATATAGATGCGCTGTAGCTCTGCAGTGTACTTGTGACTGCATTCTCGTACCAATGCTTGCGAACTGAAGTGCCTGCGTGCACTTTTCGCGGCATTACACGTCTATTTTTTTGAGCATGCCCATGTCGCTCAAACACAGGAACATATGTTGGTGTACAAGTATAACAAAACAAGTGCACTTTTATTTTAGACTATAAGTGAAGAAAAAATAAAGCAAGTTACAGTAGGCGGTTGATACGATAGCTTGCGTGGTGCAATGCTAAGAACTGCTGATTTCTAATCCATGCTATATAAAATCATCACATTCAAATATTAACAATTCCCACACACCCTTCCTACATTCACGACATGTGTACTTGTTGCAGTGTACACATCTCTCTGTGCTATGAGAGAGCACCTGACATTGTACTTTCTTCCCTATATAAATAACATTCAAGTATATCGCGTCTCCAAATAAATCACATTCGAGTATAGGGCATCACCAAATAAATCACATTCGAGCTATAGCGCGTCTCCAAATAAATTGCATTTGAGTTATAGCGCGTCTTTATGTGAAAACAGCATTGTCAGATATTATGGATCGTGAATGCGACTGAGAGAATGGAACTGAATTAAAAAAAAAAAGCTAACCTTTACAATTATCATGCATTTACACTGGCTCTTACAGACTGACTGAAATCAAATGTATGTTTTTATTCTAAAATAGATAAAATGAACAGCGTCAGATCGGGTTTGAATACATGCTGACGCTGTTACAGAAGGAGTAAGCGTATTCAGTGCAGCAGTGTCAACGCACAGTACATGCAATATTATTTGAAAACGAACAGCGTCAGATCGGGCGCATATTCAAACCCGATCTGATGCTGTTCATTTTCAAATAATATTGCATTAGTGCGATGATGTTTTTACATATATTGTCTCTTTCATTCATCTTGCGGTTTGTAATCAGTGACTGCGTGTTTTTTCCCCGATCTTGCCAGTTCACACATGTTGCTGTATGGTGCAGTTTCTTTTGTACTCCAGGACATGCAGAGGACAGAATAGTACAGAGCAGTAAGTTCAGTGCTATATGCAATCAGACAGACAGACAGGCAGAGAAGGCACTAGATATATAAATAAACAGGGAAGGCACTGTATAATAGATATATAAAAAACAGCTAAGGGATAGATATATAGATAGGTAGGAAGGAAAGGCACTATATGATAGGCAGACAGGGAAGCTCCTATATAATAATAAAATTACTGTTATTACTATATAGATAGACAGGGAGTTCAGGCAGGCAGAATGGCGAAGGTTAAAAATACATACATTTTTGCCCCAGTGGAGAATTGAACTCGGATCTCTTGAAGTACAGCAAGTCTGCTGCGCTCTAAGTGACAAAGTCTTACCAGTATGCCACGGAAGCTGTTATAAAAGTCTTGAACCTTTTATGAAAGTGTTTATTTGCTCTTTGGCTGTCAGGCTTCACACATTTTATAGTTTATGTCTACATTTTGTAACATTTATTACTAAAATATGAAAAAGGTTCTGTTTTAACATAGTGTTTACACAGATCACTGTAGAAACGGAACACACATGAAATGCGTATGTTCCAAATAACAATCTATTATTTCCACTCTAAAACTCCACTTCACTCCCAGATAATCGAGGCATGAGCTCGGAGAAGTTCGTGCACTTTCTGAGTCGGTGGGGGATGGAATAGCTGGCTGCTTGAAGTTTGTTTTTATCGGCACATTTACAGGACAAAGGAGGCTGGCGGAGAGGTGAGAATGGTTTTAAGAAGCGATTTAAGGTGGGATGGATCAACGAGTTTTTTCGTAGGCTCTGGTAATTCTAGTGTTAAGACAAAATGACAACAAAGTTCAAAAGCCATGTCTCAATGACCGGACAGTTAACTTTGTGAGTTGGAATGTTAAAGGTCTGAATAATGAATTAAAGAGAAAGAAAGTTTTCTCTCACCTAACAGGTCTAAATGCTAAAATAGTATTTTTACAGGAGTTTTGGCTGCACAGAGACTGGACTGACCAAATATTCCTTTCCAGCTTTACAAAGAAAATTAGAGGTGTGGGAATTCTTATACATAGAACAGTCTTATTTGCAGTATCAGATGTAGTATCTGATCCTGGAGGGAGGTATGTGATTGTCATGGGTAATTTAACTGTAAAGTGATTTTGATAAATATCTACTCACCCAATGCGGATGATAGGGACTTCTTCCAAAATGTAATTGCATTCATTCCCAATGTGAACACTCATAAAATTATAATGGCTGGGGACTTTAATTGTGTGTTAAATCCAGACCTAGATAGGTCTCCTGCCACAGGGGCGATGGCATCTAACACTGCAAAGACAATTACACAGTTTGTAACTGAGCACAACTTATCAAACTCCTGGAGGTTTCTAAACCCAAACTCAAGAGCATATTCCTTCTACTCAACAGTGCATCACTGCTATTCAATAATTGATTATTTCTTTGTAGATAACAATTTCTTGAATAGATTAAATCTTGTAAGCATGATGCTATTGTTATCTCCACCGCCCCTTTGATCTTGGAGCTAAAACCATTATGCCCCACATACTCATCTCGCAGATGCCGTCTTAACCCACTTTTATTACTAGAAAACAACTGTACAGAATTTGCATCCAAGCAAATCAATATTTTTTTAGAGACAAATACATCCTCAGAGGTTTCTGCAGGAATACTCTGGGAAACCCTGAAGGCTCTCTTAAGAGGACAGATTATCTCATATCTTTCTCACAGAAAAAAATTGGAAACCAAGAAGGTATCAGAACTAATCAGTGAAATTACTAGAATAGATCAAGAACATGCCAAGTGTCCAAGTGAGGCACTTCATAGGAAAAGGCAGGCTCTGTATTCAGAACTCAACCTCTTAACATCTAAAGAAACTGAGCCACTCATTTTTAAATCAAGATATCATTACTGTGAACACAGCAAGAATAATAATAACATCGTGATTCAAAAACAGTTTCATTCCAAGAACTATAAACGCACTCAATCAGTCAATTAAGTGCTAATTTGTAGAACTGCTTTTACTTATAAGTACAATTACCTCACTATAAACATGTGATACAGAAATTATATTGCACAACCTGAGCCACTTTATAAAGCACGTATTTCCATATGATGACGATATCATTTTTAAGACGAATTACAGCAAAATATGTGTATTACATTATACAGATAAAACATTAGCATCATTTAAATAATCTATATTGTTAATAATTAAACACGTGAGGACATGTTGTCGCAGCGCTAGCGACGACCTGGTGCCCCGTTCAGGGATTTTTCCTGCCTTGCTCTATATTTTTGCTGGGAAAGGCATGACACTGGATGGACAGAGGGATAGAACAATTAAACATGTACTACAAAGATATTTCAGTGTTCTTTAAAAGTTTTGAAGAATCTGCGTTCTAAACTTACAGATGCCTAGACATCTATTGCAGAGCTGATTGTGTGGCGATTGGGTAATTGGAGGAAGAAAAGTAAGTACAGGAATTGGAGGTTAATACGTTTGACAGAGGCAGTACTGCTGCAATAAATTATTTCATCGAAGGTTGTGCACGGCACAGCAAGCATCTTGCGAGAGGCAGAAACAATCTTTGGACGGGGCACCATCTCATCCCTATCACTGCTATTACTGTTATGCTAATGGTAATTGGACTGTATTGGCAACAGATATCTCAATTGTATTCCTCACATGCTGCTGTTGGGGGGCTTGTTTTGTTTTAGATGAGCACTGTCTCCAGGTATGTCAGAGGACTGGGACTTTGTGAAGTGTGGTCCAGCCTGAAGTTGGAGGGTAAAATAGGAGGGTGGGAGGAGAGAAAGAGAGCAAGCTATCTCTAATATATCCTTTTAATCCGTATAATTATAAGTGCCAATATAACAATAGGCTTCATTGAAATAATTCCTAGGAAAATTGAAAATTAAGGTCAAAGCTGTTTTATTTTCAGTTAAGACTACAAAATGACAACAGAAGTTCAGAAGCAATGTCTCAGAGACTGGACAGTTAACTTTGTGAGCTGGAATGTTAAAGGCCTAAACTAAGGTGTAAACTCAAAAACAGTATTTTTACAGGAGACCCAGTTATTAAGCAAGGATCAGTTTTGGCTACATAAAGACTGGACTGGAAAAATGTTCCATTTCAGTTTTACAAAGAAAACTAAAGGTGTAGTAATTCTTATATATAGAACAGTCTCATTTGTAGTATCAGATGTATTATGATCCTGAAGGGAGATATGTGGTTGTCATAGGAAATTTATACAGTATATCTGTAAAGTGATTTTGATAAATATTTATGCAGCCAATGTTGATGATAGGGAATTCATGCAACATTTATTTGCATCCATTCCCAATGTGAACACTCAAAAAATTATAATGGCTAGGGACTTTAATTGTGCTTTAAATCCAGACCTAAATAGGTCTCCTACCACAGGGGTAATGACACCTAACACATCAAAGACAATTACACAGTTTGTAACTGAGCACAACTTATCAGACCCCTGGAGATTTCTTAACCCAAACTCAAGAGCATATTCCTTCTACTCACCAGTGTATTATTGCTACTCAAGAATTGATTATTTCTTTGTAGATAACAATTTCTTGCACAAGATTAAATTTTGTAAGTATGACGTTATTGTTGTTTATGACCATGCTCCTTTGATTTTGGAGCTAAACTCATTATGCCCCATATACTCATCTCTCAGATGGTGTCTTAATCCACTTTTATTAGCAGATGAGAACTGTACAGAATTTATATCCAAGCAAATCAACATTTTTAGAGACAAATACATTATCAGAGGTTTCTGCAGGAATACTCTGGGAAACCCTGAAGGCCTTCTTAAGAGGACAGATTATTTAATATCTTTCCCACTGAAATTAACTGGAAACCAAGAAGGTGTCAGAGCTAATCAGCGAAATTACTAGAATAGACCAAGAACATGCCAAGTGTCTAAGTGAGTCACTTCTTAGGAAAAGGCAGCCTCTGCATTTAGAACTCAACCTCTTAACATCTAAAGAAACTGAACAACTCGTATTTAAATCAGGACCTCATTATTATGAACATGGAATTTCATCAACATAGGAGATATTATATGTATATGTTTAGTTTTAATCAGGTTATTGGTACTAAAGTTTCAACATGGGCAGTATGGTGTCACTGAACTCATTCCTGTTACACTATAGTGATGAACTTCTTTGTGCTTTGTCGATAGCAAATGGATTGACTACAACAATCTTAATATATTTAGAATTATTCAGTATTGCAAAGTTTTTAACAGAAGAACATGATGTATTGTGCTTTGGTACTCAATAATATTCTTATTTTGACGATGTATGAAATCTTTATTGAAGTCTGCTTCTGTGATGGATCTGTGTGCACTGAACTTTCCTTATCAAACATTGTTATACTTAAAATATGGCTTATCAATGGTAAAACATAGAACTATCTGATTCAATGTAGACTGCAATCTTGATATATCATTCAAAAATGAAAAAAACAAAACAAAAATGGAAGAGTTTGCATTTCTAAATTAGACTTACTTTGCAGCCTGCACAGAGGCCTGAGTGGGATGGTTAGATCTGAACTGAATAGCAAACACATAGTCATTAAATGGTAGATGTTAAATTGATCATGAAATCTGCTATTATCCTAGTCATTGTTCTTTATCTTTGTGAGTGATTCTAACATCTATAGTTATATTTTTACATATAAAAATGCAGCTACTTGTTCATGACTTTCTTTTTTTCCTCCTTGATTCTTAATCTAATTCAAAACTTTAACTTTCAAATATTTATCTATTGTTTGATATTTTATATTAGTTTGTATCCTGTGATATTAATGTCACCTTTGCTTTTATTGTACCTTGTATTCCTTTGACTCTTTTGAAACACTTGAGCATGAAAAAGATCCTATATACATCAATTAATAATAATATTATTATTATTAGTGATTGCTAACCTGGTCAGTGTCTGCATGCTGTTTGCATGTTCTCTCCATGTGTCTGTGGACTGAGAGTGCATAACTTTAGCTATTGTTTTATATTGTGATAAGAGGACTGTGCCAAAGTGCGAATTATAATAAATAATCAGGTCCTGGAGCTTGCAGTCTCCAGGGCTGATTAGGGTGCTTGGCTGATCACGTATTCACTTGCAAATATGAATGGATCCATCAGGTGAGAAAAGCACTATATAAATGTAAAGAATTATTAATTGTACAGTTTGGTGCCGCCGTGAGTGGCAGCCTTTCCAGCAGTTCTGTGTACGACTTTATATTTCTACCTTTTTCTCTATCTCACTGATCATTCCTACCACTTTCTTTTACGTGGACTCGTTTCCTGGACACTTACTACTTGGAAATGGATTTTTACACGCCAAGACTCGTCTATTCAGGTAGTCAACTTCAAGCACTGAGAACAAAGGCGTGTGGCTCCATATTTATCTGACGAGGTAAGAAGCCGGTATCGTGGCAGCAGAGCCGGCGCTAAGCTAAAGGCTAAGCAGCTAGCGAGGAAGTGGCGACACAAGCCTTCAGTGCCCTCTGTGATCCTGGGAAAAGTGAACTGGCTGCGCTGGTGAAAGCTAAACTACAAACACAGCACCCCGAGGCACTTGTGCTAATCTCTAGAGACTTTAACCATGTGACACTGGACAAAACATTACCTGCTTTCTCCCAGTATGTGGATTGTAACACCTGGGGAAATAGGACTATTGACCTACTGTATGCAGTTAAGGACACATACAGTGCCACCCCTCTGCCTGTGCTTGGGAAAGCAGATCATAACCTGGTTCTGCTTCAGCCTCACTACAAACCAAGAGTGTGGGAGCTACCTACAACCACACACTCATTCAGGAAGTAGTCCCCTGAGGCAGAGCAGGGTCTGAGAGACTGCTTTGGAACTATGGACTGGGATATCCTGCAGGGATCTTATAGTGAGAACATTGAGGAGGTTGTTGACTGCACTACTGACTACATCAACTTCTGTATGGACATTATATTTCCAGTAAGAACAGTATGCTGCTATGCAACAAGCTATGGATTACAAGGGACATCAAGGGCCTTTTGAACCAGAAAAAAGGGCTTTTAAAGGCAATGATCAGCATGAGCTCAAGCGCATGCAGAAGGAACTCCGAGTCCAGCTCAGGGTGGCGACGGAGCAGTACAGGAGAAAGCTGGAGCAGAAGTTGCAGAATAACAGCATGAAGGAAGTGTGGGATGGGATGAAGATCATCACTGGCTGCAACTCAAAGTGGGGTGCCACCATTGAGAGAGACATGGAGAAAGCAAACCTAATAAACAAATTCTTTAACAGGTTTGACCACCCTAACCCATTCTCACCTCAGAGTACTGCACCCTCCACCCAACCTTCTGCTGATACCAGCATAGGAGAAAGTTTCCCCCCACCCACAATTATAGTAGCACAGGTAAGCACAGAGCTGAGGAGACTTTGTGCCTGCAAAGCAGTAGGTCCAGATGGAGTATTACCACGACTGCTAAAGGCCTGTGCATTGGAGCTGGGGAGTCCTCTACAGCATATCTTCAACGTGAGCCTAGAACAAGGAAGAGTCCCGAGGCTTTGGAAAACATCTTGCATCACCCCAGTCCCAAAGGTATCATGTCCTGATGAGCTGAATGACTTCAGGCCTGACGTCATACGTGATGAAGACCATGGAGCGGCTGCTGCTTCACCACCTGAGGCACAGGTCCGCCACGCCCTCGACCCTCTGCAGTTCACATACCAGGAAAAGGTGGGAGCGGAGGATGCCATCACATCCATATGCTACACCGTTCCCTCTTCCACTTGGACAGAGGAAGTGGTGCAGTAAAAATTATGTTTCTGGACTTCTCTAGCGCCTTCAACACCATCCAACCTCTGCTCCTCAGGGACAAGCTGAGAGAGATGGGAGTAGATTCATACCTGGTGCATGGATCGTGGACTATGTTACAGACAGACCTTAGTATGTGCGTCTCAGGAACTGCAGGTCTGACATTGTGGTAAGCAGCACAGGAGCGCCGCAGGGGACTGTACTTTCTCCGGTCCTGTTCAGCCTATATGCATCAGGCTTCCAATACAACTCGGAGTCCTACCACATGCAAAAGTTCGCTGACAACACTGCTATCGTGGGCTGCATCAGGAGTGGTGCGACTCAAATAATCTACAACTGAACACCAGCAAAACCAAGGAGCATCGAAGGTGACTGTGTGCAGAGGGTGCAGACCTATAAATACCTGGGAGTGCAGCTGGATGATAAATTGGACTGGACTGCCAATATTGATGCCCTGTGCAAGAAAGGACAGAGCCGACTATACTTTCTTAGAAGTAAAGAAGTATAGAGTAAGATGCTGCAGATGTTCTATCAGACGGTTGTGGCAAGGGCAAGGGTTTTCTACGGGGTGGTGTGCTGGGGAGGCAGCATAAAGAATAGGGACGCCTCATGCCTGGACAAACTGGTGAGGAAGGCAGGCTCTATTGTAGGCATGGAGCTGGACAGATTGACATCTGTGGCAGAGTGACAGCCGTTGAGCAGGCTCCTGTCAATCATGGAGAATCTACTGCATACACTGAACAGTATCATCTCCAGACAGAGGAGCAGCTTCAGCGATAGACTGCTGTTACTGCCCTGCTCCACTGACAGACTGAGGAAATCGCCTCCCCCACAATATGCAACTCTTCAGTTCTACCCGGGGTTTAAACATTAACATTATACAAATTTGCTGTCTGTTATACCTGCATCTTTATCACTCTTTAATATATATATATATATATATATATATATATATATATATATATATATATATATATATATATATATATATTCTTTTACCAGTATGCTGCTTCTGGAGTATGTGAATTTCCCCTTGGGGAATAATAAAGTATCTATCTATCTATCTATCTATCTATCTATCTATCTATCTATCTATCTATCTATCTATCTATCTATCTATCTATCTATCTATCTATCTATCTATCTATCTAATTATTATGTGCCACATTCACACCTCAGAGTAGGCAGAGGACCATACCTGCTCCCATTTGGCTGTATAAAGGTTGCCTGAAAGGCAGAGGGAATACAAAATAGATCACAAAAAAAAGTGAGTGTGGTGTTACAGAAAGAAGAGAGAGGCAGGCTGGTGAGGGGCCTATGTGAGGAGGAAAGGAGGCATGTGGTCAGGAATATGCCCTAGGGAAATGAGCAGTAGACTTCTGCTTGAGTGTAGGGCTAATGAAGGGGTGCTCCGACTAAGCAATGAAAATGGGTAGGAGTGGCTCCATTGTGCAGTGTCTCCTGAGTGACACAGATGAACTGGCTGAGGAAGATGTGGGGTTCAGAAGAGAGTCCTACTGGTGTCAAAGGACTGGCAGTGGGAACCTGACACCAGGATAAATTGAAAACTGCACCTGTCGGTGGGAGACTACTCAGGCTGCAAGGTCCTGATGCAAGAAGGTGAGGAGATGCCACAGTTTAGAGAGAGGCATTAGAGCTCATGTTTCTTAATGGAAGAAAATCTGCCTGTAATTTTAACCTTGGTTTTATTGGGTCTATTTTTGGAGTTTTTATTTGTGAAAGATAGTTTTGATGCACTGCATTTTGGTTTGGATTTTAAATAAAAACACTGAACACTTTTGCACCAACCACTGCTAAATGTGTGTGTCTTCATTTGCTCGGCTCATCTCGAGTCATGACTGACTAAAATTATAGTTCAAGGGGTTCCTGGAAGTAATCAGGGAATTTGAAGCGACCCCAGACAATGACACATATTAGAACTGTATCATTAAGCAGTTTCAATTGCCAAAATTTTTTTTCCTACATGTGTTAAATTACATTCCCCCATATTTCCCAGTTTAGGCTCACAAGTAGGTCTCCAAGTTTTGCATGTTGCTAATGAAGTGAATGATCTGATATCCATCCAGTTTCCAACCTGCTGAATCCAAACACAGAGTCACAGGGGTCTGCTGGAGCCAATCCCAGCCAACACAGGAACCAATCCCAGGCAGGGTGCCAACCCACCACAGGACACACACAAACTAGGGCCAATTTAGAATCGCCAATCCACCTAACCTGCATGTCTTTGGACTGTGGGAGGAAACCCACGCAGACATGGGGAGAGCATGCAAACTCCACGCAGGGAGGACCCGGAAGTGAACCTGGGTCTCCTAACTGCGAGGCAGCAGCACTACCACTGCACCACCGTGCCACCCATGGTCTGATATGTTATTTTTAATTAATATTATTATAAACTTGAATCCTTATTTATGCTATTATTGTTGTTAACACAGTTCAAGTAGTAACTTTAAAAAACAGGCAAAGTAAAAAGGTATGTTTCAGGGAATTTTTAAGATTTGAAATGGAAAGATGATATACAGGGTGGTCTAGATCTAATTATGCAGATCCAGATAGTCTGGATGACTTTGATTTATGCGGGGACGATTCCAGTTCGGCACGAAGACAGTTCTTCGGTTCGAACACTTCTCAGTGGTCCGGGATTTTCCGGGTAATTTTCTATGTAATAAATTTAATAAGTTATAGCGTAATGTAAATTGCATAATTAGATCTGGACCACCCTATATTGTCAGCATCAGGAAATACAGTATATAAAATAAATATTAAATTATATGTGTGCAGTGATCTTACTGCTTGCAGACAGAATGAAAAAAAAAAATTTAAATCAGTTTTTGAAGTTAAATCAATTGTTTAAGCTTGTTTAAGCTTGATGTAGGTTAAAGCAATAAACAACTCCAGAGCCCAAATATTATTGGAAGCCTTGAACTTGAACTATCACATCATTATAGTATCATGAAAAAGTTGAGTTCTTTTTCAGACAATGAAATTGTATGATGTAGAATTATGATATGTATGATATAATGATATAGAATTTGACAACTATAAAGAAAAATGTTTTTACATTTTTTAAAATAAGTCCATTTGGACTTTTTTGTAATACAAAACTAATAAAATATGAAAAAAACTAAAAGTTGATGGCTGAAAAACTAAAGCTAAATAAATAAGAATGAAAAACTTTTCTAAAATGAGAAAATGGCAAAAAACATAATATTTTAAATAAAATCCAAAACTAACTAATAAGTAAAAAATAAAAATAAAAATTTAAAACTAAAAACAATGGTTTCTTCTCCTTGTTTTTGTACAACTATAAAGTAGTAAGAAGGAAAACATAATATTTTGGAGTCATAAATATATATCTATATATATTTGAAGTATATTTAAAATATATATTAAAGTAATCTAAAATCAAAAAATAATCACACACATAGTTACTATGGGTGTTGAGTGTACAAAAGCAGTAATGACTCACAGAAAAAAAGCAGTATGGACTGAACAACATGTCCTTTTTAAAGAAAGCAAGTTGGGTCATAGACTTCATTAACTCCATTTGGGTCATGGAAGACAGCTCTTTTTCAGACATCCTACCACTGCCACCTTCTTCCAATTACCAGTTTCTTCACACCATCCCTACTACATTAACACAACTCCTGTCAAGAAAACTGAAATGGTCAGTGTTGAGTCCACTTCTGACCATAAGTATGGGCTGCCTATTCCTGAAGAAAGTAAAGATACATACATACTGTATAAGGAAGCTACACACAGGAGTCAGTTCTTAAGGCCTGTATTGACCAATTTTGTGGTATCCTCTGTCACCTATTCAGTCTGTCCCTAAGGCTCCAGAAGTGCCAGTGCGGTGTATTGTTCCTGTTCCAAAAAAGACTAGAACCTAAAGACCACTTAAAGACTACAGACCATTGGAAGTTACATATCACATTATGAAGACCAACTGGATCCACTACAGTTTGCCTATCAGACAAAGATTTGAGTGGAGGATGCAACTAACCATGCTGGCAGCACTGTCAAGCTTCCGTTGTTTAATTTATATAGAGCCTTCAATGCAAAGGGTAAACTCAGACATATGCAGGTGGATGAGCGTAATAATGGACTAACTTTGTGAGACACAAGAACTTTGCTTCTGATGTTAGCTACACTGGAGCACAACAATGAGTAATCCTGTCTCCTTTTTACTTCACTCCATGCACCTCTTACAATAAATACAACACCAGGCTGTGTCACTTGCAGAAATACTCTAATGACTATTCACTTAAAGGGTGTATTGATAAGTATAGAATTGTATTGGCAGAATATTGATGAGTATAGAAGTCAGGTGGAGAACATTGTTTCTTGGTGCAGAAAGAAATATCTGGAACTTAATATCAGCAAAACCAAGGAAAATGTTATTGACTTTTGCTGCACCAAAGAGCCTCTATGCCCGCTTACTATTCAGGTAGGGGCTGTAGAGATAGTTCACTTTTATAACTACTTGGGGGTTCACATCAATAACAGGTTGGACATACTCTGGATCCCTTGGAGGTCATAGCAAAGGAGAGAATTGAAACAAAATTGAGTGCCATTATGAACAATGGTGCGCATCCATCCATCCATCCATCCATCCATCCATCCTCTTCCGCTTATCCGAGGTCGGGTCGCTGGGCAGCAGCTTAAGCAGAGAAGTCCAGACTTCCCTCTGCCCGTCCACTTCTTCCAGCTCTTCCAGGAGAATCCCAAGGCGTTCCCAGGCCAGCCGGGAGACAAAGTCCCTCCAGCGTGTCCTGGGTCTTCCCTGGGGCCTTCTCCCGGTTGGACGTGCCTGAACACCTCACCAGGGAGGCGTCCAGGAGGCATCCTGATCAGATGCCCGAGCCACCTCATCTGACTCCTCTCGATGCGGAGGAGCAGCGGCTCTACTCTGAGCCCCTCCTGGATGACTGAGCTTCTCACCCTATCTTTAAGGGAAAGCCCAGACACCCTGTGGAGGAAACTCATTTCAGCCGCTTGTATTTGTGATCTCGTTCTTTCGGTCACTACCCATAGCTCATGACCATAGGTGAGGGTAGGAGCGTAGATCAACTGGTAAATTGTGAGCTTTGCCTTATGGCTCAGCTCCTTTTTCACCACGACAGACCGATGCAGAGCCCGCATCACTGCGGATGCCGCACCGATCCGCCTGTTGATCTCACGCTCCATTCTTCCCTCACTCGTGAACAAGTCCCCAAGATACTTGAACTCCTCCTCTTGGGGCAGGATCTCTCCCGCAACCCTAAGAGGGCACTCCACCCTTTTCCGGCTGAGGACCATGGTCTCGGATTTGGAGGTGCTGATTCTCATCCCAGCCGCTTCACACTCAGCTGTGAACCGATCCAGAAAGAGCTGAAGATCACGGCCTGATGAAGCAAACAGGACAACATCATCTGCAAAAAGCAGTGACCAAATCCTGAGTCCACCAAACCGGACCCCTTCAACACCCTGGCTGCACCTAGAAATTCTGTCCATAAAAGTTATGAACAGAATCAGTGACAAAGGGTGCACATTCTCTGACATAATTACACTGAGTACCTTCGTCTAATGAATTATTCAGTAGAAGTGTGTCAAGAAACGCAACTGGGGCTCTTTTATACCAGCATCAATATACCTGCATAATACCTCAGTTTGACTATGACTGCCAAGTCAGAAGTTTTCTTTCTTATTAAATTTTTCTTTCTTTTTAGTAATTCTGTTGTGTGCTCATACCTTAGTGTGTGAGTGTATGTGTGTGAGTGTGTGTTTATTTATTTATTTAAAGAACTTCTGTAAAAAGTTCTTTCCTTCCTTCCTTGTGTATTATATAGTAGCTTGCTTTGTTGCACCATAGCCACTTTTAATACATTGAAGAAACAAGATTAAGATAATGTCCAGAGGGCTGTTCCACGAAGCGAGCTAATAAAATCGAGGATTATTTGTAATAGCCTCGCTTGAGTTAGCCTAATAGTTCACTTCAGGCTCATTGAGTTCCACGAACAAAATTCAGGTGTATTTAATCTCCGCTAATTCAAGCCAAGCTTGATAAGCGAGGCTCGTGCGCGTCCACGCGATATAAAAGGCAGCCTTGTTAATCGATGCTGGATAAGTAAGAATGGAAACTAAGGAGCTGCGTTTTTTTCGCAGGCGGAGCAAGAATTATTATTACAAGCCTATGAGGACTACAAAGCTATAATAACTAGAAAGGGGAACACGAGCTGTATTATCAAAGCTCGTGAGGCTGCATGGCAGAAAATAGCTGACAAGTTAAATGCGTATAAGAACATGATTTTAGTAACTTTTCTGTTAAGGATGTCAAACTATTTAACAACTAAATGAGAACAGTTTCAAGCCTTCAAAATGTATAGTCATTAAAATTTCCTTTTACATATGCATTTTGTTACCAGTTGTAAGGTACTTTAAGGTTATTTTAACACATTGATAAACAGGACAGCATGTTAATTATATGGGTTCATCTTGGATAAAAGTGATATATAATTGTAATTATTAATATAATTATTAATAATGCTTGGTTTCAGGAGCAACATGAGTGGAACGAAAAGGTCCTGGCAGCAAGTGAAGAATGCGTCATTATTGGCATACGCTCCTGCTGCAGTATTGCCACATTATGCAAAACTGCACAGGCTACTACAATGTCACACGCTCTGTCTGGTGTAACTCTGAGATGCCGCAGGCAGTTAAACCTGGATTTTAACTGTCCAAATGTCATTTCAATGCGTGCCCTTGTCTTACAATGGGCATGGTTGAAATGTCTTTCTGCTTGTGTTGCAGGATCTATAAATGGTGTGAGAAGAAACGATAGACATGGGTATCCTCTGTCACCAAGCAGCACACCAGGAAAAATTCCTATAATGGAAAGTAGACACATTAGACTGTAGTATAATAAACTATAGTATATTTGTGAATTTTAGTTGACTTGCCTTGTCTGAGGCTTTGAGCCAGTGAAGACTCGCAAAAAATTCTGGCATCATGTACTGATCCTGGCCATTTTGCCACAATGTTTGAAATTAGATGTTCAGCAGTGCATACCATCTGAAACATTTTAGGAAATGGTAATGACATACATTGCTAATGTTGGACGACTACACTTTCACCTCTTGTATATAAATGTGAGATATTATCAGTACTTACCTGTACATTAATACTGTGATATGATTTGCGGTTTATGTAATCAAGCTCTGTTGGACCTGCTGGAGCCTTTATCCTCACGTGTATACAGTCAATGGCTCCAATGACGTTAGGAAAGCCTGACAAATTAAATTCAGTTACTTATCAGGTAATGATTTATGTGCTGTAAATGAGTAGATGTTTAAAGATTAAGCACCATTAATTCCAAAGAAAGTTTCCTTAATGGCAAGAATTCCTCGGTGGCCAGGAAAGGTAATGAATATATTTAAAAGGACTTTAATGCAACGCAAACCTTCCTGATTTCACGGCACACTGTAGCTTTGCTTAAATGTTCAGCATCCCCCACACTGTACAGAAATGAACCACTGGCAAAATAACGCAAAGCGATACACAAAGACTGTGCAACCGTAAGGGCTTTAGAGCGACGTGTGTTTTTAGAAATGTAAGGTTCCAATAACTGACACAAATATGCAATACTGTGTCTACTAAATCTATAGCACTCGTATAAATAATCATCCGCAAAATGCAACGGATCTATCCTGGGCCAAAGTAATTGTGGAACCTGTTGCCTTAAAGCTCTGAATGAGCCTCGCTCATCAACTGGATTATGAATAAATGGGCACGCCATGGTTATTTATGTAAAAGCCTTCAATGCACTCCTTGTCATTTTATACTTTCTAAGTAATTAGAATCGCCTGCATGTAATCTGTAATAATTTTATATTGGAGGGTCGATGTGTGCGAAGAGGGAGAGAACAGCAGCAGAATAATCCCAGCCCCGCAGAATGTCGTGCTGTGACATCACATGGCTTGTCCAATCATATTCATCAAGCTAAGATAAGCTTCACAACTAACCTGCCACGTAGCAGGCTTGTCCAAGAGCATATGTTGGCATAGTAATTAAGCGGAGCTTCAGGTTAGCCTCGTTCGTGGAACCAAATTTGGAGAAATTAACCCGGGATTATCAAATAAACCTGGATTTTGAGGTTAGCTCGCTTCGTGGAACAGCCCCCTGGTTTATGTAAGGAGGGCAATATGTGTCTATGTGTGGGATGTTCAAAGTAGGACAGAGATTAATTTAAACCTTGTCCTTAATGATGGAGCTGTGTAAAAATGTAAAGGTGGATAGTCTTTAAAGAAAGTATGGAGGTTTAAAATATTACTGTTTAAGAATAGCACAACAAAAAATCATCTTTGTTATTTGTTAGATTATTGTTTCTAACATTCTTTTCAGGGCAATGTTCCCTATTTTTGTACATTTAAATGACTTTTGAATTTATTTAGAAGAATACTCTGTTTTTCTGAAATGTAGCTACACATTACAAGGTAACAGGACAAAGGTTTAGCAAGTCAATTTAATTATCTCGAATAAAACCTGAAGGAATATTTAGGATAAAATAAAAAAAAGTAGGTTTACAGTTGTGAGCTCGCTGGAATAATACTTTTGCCCACCCCACAGAAGATAATGTGATCTCAGAGGAAGAGAGCCGGGACAGGTTGGAAAATAAAGGTTTACATCTGCTTTACATCCTACATGACATTCTGCCTCCAAGCCTACATGACCCTCTGCTCCTGAAGAGACTTAGACATTTTTCCATCCCCTGTTGCAAACTACATGACCTTCTGCTCACCCTGGCTACATGATCATGTTAAGCCCCCCCACCACCTTTAAATCAGAGTTCAGGGTCCTCACAGCCCCGGGCCAGTGGCAAATGGCTTAGCCCTCGTGGCTAACAGTGCCGCCAACAGCTGGGTATGGGCCCATTGGCTCAGCACCATCCATTTTCAGGGCTGGTTGTTTCAGCAGGTGAGCTGTTACACACTCCTTAGTGGGTTCCAACTTCCTTGGTCACTGTCCTGTGGTCTGTATCAACCAACAACTTTTCTGGGATTTGAATTTGATGAATGTCTGCATTGGGTGGCTTAACCCGGCATTCGGCTCACCTGCAGTGCCAGTTCTGCTTACCAAAAGTGGCCCACCAGGCACTCGGCATTACATGCCATGGCTCCACGCTAAAGAGCTGGGCTTTTTACTGATTTAACGAATGCAAATAGGCTGAGATTGTTTTGGCCCCCAAGGCCTCTTATCATTCACTTTACCAGATAAAACTTAGCCAACAAGTGCCATCTATCCTGAGGGAAACTTCGGCAGGAAACCAGCTAGTAGAGGGTTCGATTAGTATTTCACCACTATACCCAGGTTGGATGACTGATTTGCATTTCAGAACCTCTGCAGACCTCCTAGAAACTTTCCTCTGGCTTCATTCTGCCCAGGCGTCGTTCACCATCTTTCGGGTCCTATCACATACGATCTGGCTCCACCTTGAGCCAAAGGTGGGCCTAGGATCCCACCTTGGTGGGCCATCCAAGCACTGCACCTTTCATTTTCATTGCACCAAATGGTGTTCGAGCGAGACCCTCCCTCACGGAGGAAGGAGACTTGGAATGTGGGAGGAAGTGTGGGGAATGAAGCAATGGCCCGAGCTAGCCCACGTAATGTTCTCCCTTGTCGGGCACTGAGCGCCTATTGATCATGTTAGTTTGCTCTCTAGCACAACAAGCTGAGGACAATGGGCCTAAAAGGTTCTTCACTGAACATCTCCGGGAGGGTATCACTTTTGACCAGAGCCCTGGGAAAGGTACTGGGCCAAAACCTGGATTGTGTCTGAGGAGATGGAGCAAAGTCCCTCATTAGGCGGCCACCAGAGGTCCATCTCCGGAAGGTAGGCTTTCACAAAGGGCCAGGGGTCATGCAGCCAGCACCTCTTGATGGCTACCAGCCAAGGGTAGTTTCTCCCCACTGACAACAGGGCACCAGATGGCTGGTACCAGGACAATCTTCAGATTAGCAGACCAATGGTGAGCTGAAGGCTTGCTGCCAGGGCCCCCCAGCGCTCTCTTAGAAGAAACATTAGAAAAGCTTTTAGACACAGGGTCATGTAACTGTTTTACTGACCCCTTACCTTGTTTGAATTTACATGTGAAACATGTGAGATGTCATGGATGCAGGAAATGGCGAAGGTTCGAGAACCCTGTTTGTGGAATGAACTTTAAGCAATTAGAATAAAGGAAATAAAGAGTACAGCATGTGACTTTGTGGTTTAACCAATCAGTGAAGCCTTATTCTGTGGGAGCATGGTGTCTGATCTGCGCTATGTAAAATTTGTGGTTTAACCAATGTAATAAGTAAAGAAAACTTGTGACAACTTCATGAAGGTTTGGGGAGTAGCAACGCATAATGTCCACCCAAGGACCCAATAATAATCATAGGATCAAAACAAAAAACATTTGACATAAAAAAGTAATTATTTTTATTCTTCTTGTTATTATTTCGTATCCTTACTAATGATTTTTCTTTTAGGTGATGATGGCTGGTAATTTAACCAATAACCAAAAAAAGTGGACATTTAAGCAATACTGGAAGACAGCAGTATCTGCTGTAGTTTCCCAACTGTCTGGTAACTCTTGTGAAAGGTGCTATATCGGCACCCGAGCCAACACAGACTGACAACGGAGGCACGTGTAAAAGTGAAACACAAATGTATTTTCTTCACTTGTGGGGCACGTCTTCCCCATGTCCCCCAGGTACAGCACAGTCCAGCACAAAAGGCTCGACAGAAATGGGTTGATCAATTTCATACACCTAATTCGACAACACTGGGTCCATCTGTAATGCTCCAAAAAGTAATCTAACGGTGAATGTTGACAACAGGAAAATTACATGTTAGTGATTCTGGCATTTACAGATTGCCCCAGAAAATAAAAAAAAAACTTAGTTTGAGTTTATGTCTGAAAATGTATCGGTCAAAATTGATTTAGTGGTTATTAGAGAATGATCCAGATCGCCATTTACAATTCTGCGAAGTGGTTATGAATGAAGAAAGACAAGGCAATGGCATCACTGATAAAATTTCATAGTCCGATGAAGCTCAATTTAAACTTTCAGGTGCTGTATATCACCACAACTGTGTCTATTATTGCACGGAAAACCCCCATGTAACAACAGATGAACAGTTGAATCAGCCAGGGGTGACAGTTTGGGCAGGTCTTTCGTGTAAAGGGGAAGAATTCATAATTAAATGCAGAATTATGGCATTTGAGGGTTCTTCTAGAGTGCTTCTTTGGACCTGTTATTTTCCATACAGCATGATCTGTATCTTAACATGCTGAGGACACTGTTTTCCCACTGTTTTACCTGGGCAGCTATTTTGGGCCCTTTTTTAACCTGAAAAAGCCCTCCAAGCCATATGGAATCTCCCTCCCAAAAGGTTCAATGATTACAGAGACAAAATTATAATGAAGACTTCTTCTTTCAACATGAAGGAGCTCCGCCATACTACAGTATTCCATGAAAGTGCAAGAGTTTCTTGATGAAAATTTACCCAAGGTAGATAGGTCGATGAGGGCAAGTGGAATGTGTTAATAAAGCTATTGGAAAAATCATAACCTGTATGTCTTTTTCCATACGAACAACTGTAAACCCACTTTTGTCCAGTTCTGTATATACTGTATATATATATATATATAAATATATTGTAAGGTTTCAAAATTCTTTTCAGACTACTCCCAACAGGATGACACGCCAAAGAGCATCCTGAAGCACGATCGCCGCATCTGTGGAAGACTGCATATTCATTACCAGGGCAAACGCAGGCTCCCAGTGCTGCATTGCCTCGCTGCAAAAGCAAATCCGAGCCAATAATGGTCATGCTATAAGCACCATTGTCGAAGGAACATTATAAATGCAGGGAACAGTATTACTTGCTCACTAACCTTGCCATGACCCTGCCTGATTGCTGTGTCTGTGTATAGCAGAGTGGTAGGTCCAGCTACAATAAATAACCGTACTGTTCCTGTTTCAAGTTGAATAAAGCTGGTTTTGCTAAAGTACTGAGACTTGGCCTCATGTGTTGGGGTCCAAGACAGGGACTCACACATCACATAGTACCAGGAGTGGGGTCCTTGCACCGATGGATATCCAAGAAGTACAGCAAAACCCAGAGCAAGTTGAGGCTGTGGCGGCTGCCCCTTCCTTGGCGCAGCAACAACATGTGCTGTCGAAGATGGCTCCCTCAGTGATTCCTATTCTGCTTTGAACGTAGGACAATATTGATGTGCTGGGATAGGAGAGCCTGGGCAGCTATTTTGGGCCCATTTTTAACCTGAAGAAACCCTCCAAGCCATACAGAATCTCCCTCTCAAAAGGCTCAATGATTATGACTACCTGAAGCAACAGATCCTCCTCCACACAGCTGTGAGCCCAGTGTGCAAGGGGCACCAGTTTCAGCTGAGGCATATTGATCTATATCTCCCTGTGTGAGGACAGATCCAGGGCTTAGTGGACCTGATTCAAAGCTGGATATGTGGAGACCTTTTCTAGCGCATAGTGTAGAAGCTCTCTATTGATGCAGTCCTGTAAGAGACAGACAAGAACCTTTGTGATGAAATGCAAACTAGAGGGTGCACAAGCCACCTGAAAACAATGGTGCTACCCAGGCTTGACCCCGATTTCGATCCATCTAGCACAGACCTTCAGGGATGCCAGGGCCATGGGTAGAAGACGGCAGAGTGTGAACACCATAGTGCAGACTAAACACAGCTGCTTTCACTGTGATCAACTGGGACATCTGGCTTGGGAGTGTCACCTCCCACCTGCGCAAACAATAGCTGTTGGTCTGACCCAGGTATATGGCGAAAACGAAATAGCAGTGGGAGGTGAGTGTGATGCTGCATCAAACATGAAGGAAGCAGAGACTTTCATCCAGGTGGAGTTTGCTTGTCTACAACAAGCCAGTAACAACTTGCATTTTGCATTCAGACAAGCCCACATTCCAAATAACTCTTACTATCTGGAGAGAGAGGACCCAGATTTTGGTATCCCTGAGAAGATTTTCACTGATCAGGGTATACACCCTTTATTTCTTACATCATGAAGCAGCTATGCAAAAGTTTCAGAATTAAGCAGTTACACTCCATGGTTTATCATCTGCAGACAAATGGCCTGACTGAACAATTTAATAAAACCCTAAAAAAAGCAAGTATTCCATGCCATTCACCCATGACGACCCAACTTCCTGGGATGCAGTTGTACCTTTCTTCCTGTTTGTTGTCCAGGAAGCCCCGCAAGCATCAACTGGGATGAACCCTTTCGAACTATTATTTGGCCGGCGACCATGTGGGGTGTTGGACATTTTTCAGGATGAATGGACATAGATTCTCGAGACACCCCATGAGGGAGCAGATTGCCAGATTATTCTCTATTATGGTGGAACATCATCCGTACGAGCAGGAGGGACAAATATGTAATTATGACAAGACGAGTAAACTCAGCAAGTTTAAGAAGGGGGGTCGCGTGCTGGTGTTGATCCCATCCAATCAACATAAATTTCAGGCCGAATGGCAAGGGCAGGCAGTGACAGAAGAGCATATGCCTCCTGTGAATTATAAAGTCAGAATTCCCAGGCGGTGGAAACCCCTACAAATTCGCATGTTAATCTTTTAATGGAGTGACATGACTGTGACAAAGTTGCTCACAGCCTCAGTGGTCCCCCAGACTGAGGTCGTTATTGAGTATGATTTAAATGACACCCAGAAAGCAGAATTGCTATCTCTACTCAAGGGGAACTCGGTTTGGCAATGCCTGGTAGAACACAATATTATCAATCCACTTGGTGTTACTATACAGGTGTCCCCGAATCGCCTACCAGAGGCAGCAAGGAAAGTGATACACGAGAAAGTCCAAAAGATGCTCCAATTAGGAGCTATTCGGCCAAGCAAAAGTAAATGGTGAATTCCAATCGTACTCGTCTCCAAGTCTGACGGTTCGGTTCGGTTCTGTATTGATTTTAGGCATTTGAAGATTTGCAAGTTTGATGCATACCCGATGCTGCATGTGGATGAGCTGTTGGAAAAGCTCGGGCAGGCTTCATATATTTCCACCCTTGATCTCACGAAGGTTTTTGGCAGGTCCCCTTGGAGGAGTCTAGTTGCAGGAAGACCACGTTAACCACTCCGGACGGGTTGTTTGAATGTGCAGCATTCCCTTTTGGTTTCCATGGGGCACCGCTTACCTTTTAGCGAATCATGGACCAGATCCTGAGTCCCCAGTCTGCATACGCAGGTGTCTATCTTTGGGCAGTGCTTGACAGTTTACGGCTGGCAGAATTGATGGCCAATCCTGAGAAGTGCATATCAGAAACTCACTATCTGGGATATTCCATGGGGAAGGGTTTACTGAAGCCTCAAATGGACAAGGTGGGGGAAGTGCTTTCATATCTCTGTCCCTATACACAGAGGCAGGTTCGTGCCTTCCTTTGACTCGCAAGGTATTACAGACGGTTCATTCCCAATTGTGCCCCCCTCACTGACTTGACAAAGGGCACAAAGATTGGCAGAAAGTTTTACACCAGCCATCCAGAGTGCTTAGATCTTCTGGTCAGTTGTCTCTTGTTGTCCCTCGTACCAAGTGTAAAGCTACAATTGAACTGTTCAAAACAAGATTAAAGACTCATTTCTATTCACTTGCATTCCATGACCTTCAGTAATACTGACGGTTTCCTCATTGTGATTATATAAAATTACTTCTATTTATTATTTATTTTATATATGTTCATATATTTTTTTTCTGTTTATGTTATTTGTTTGCTTTCTTTTATTCTATTACTGTAAAGCATTTTGGCCACAGCATTCCTGTGTTGTTTTAAATGTGCTATATAAATAAATTAACATTAACATTGTCCAATGCCTGTGAGAGACCTTTCGTGGACCTTTATCATCATTCCTTGTTCTGCACAATCCAGACTTGTCAAAGTAGTTTATTCTGCAAACAGGTGCAGAACACCCCATTATGTTTCTTAGCAGAAACCTGCTACCCAAGGTGTGTAATTATTCGACTATTGAAAAGGAGTGATAAGGGATTAAGTGGGCAGTGGAACCCCTCCGTTATTGTCTCTAGGGACAACAGTTTACCCTGGTGACTGACCAGGCTCCACTACAATGGTTGTACAAACAGAAGAATGGGAACACCCAGCTCACTCAGTGGTCTATCAGTTTGCAGGCTTTTGCTTTTGATGTTTGCCACCATCCTGGGGCTGCACACACCAATGCTGATGTTCTCTCTTGCCTAACCAAGCCTGGGTTGGACGGTTGCTTTGCCCACACAGGTGTGGAAAAACCTGAGGGGTGATGTAAGGTTTCTAAACTCTTTTGGGACTCTCCCCAACAGGGCAACACATCAAAGAACGTCCTGAAACACAATAGCATATCTGTTGATAGGGTAACCAAAGGCTCACAGCACTGCAGTGCCTCATAGCGAAAGCAAATCCGAGCTGATCGCAGTCGCGCTACAAGCACCGTTGATGGATGATGCAAGAACATTATAAATGCAAGAAACAGTATTACCTGGCTACTAATCTGGCCATGACACTTCAGATTACTGTGTCTGTGTATAGCAGAGAGGTAGATCCCACTACAATAAATAACCATGCTGGTCCTATTTCAAGCTGAATAAAGCTGGTTTTGCTAAAGTACTGAGACTTGGCCTCGTGTGTTGGGGTCCAAGACAGGGACTCACACATCACTGCATATATATATATATATATATATATATATATATATATATATATATATATATATATATATATATATATATATATATATATATATATATATATATATATATATATATATATAATGTGCTGAGCTTACTCTTGAGCATGCAAAGTACAGTTGGCCATGTGAACAGTAATCTTGTTTCAAATCTCACAGCTTGGATTGCTGCTGTCATAATTGGTTTGAGTTTCATGGTTTGTTTCAATTATGACAGTATTTGTAGGACTTGTATTGAAGAGACATTCGGCATCTGTCAAGCGTTGTAAGTATACAACCGGTTTCATCGATAACTTCACATCCAGCTTTTGAGAGTTTAAACATTCATAAACATCAAAGTGTCTACTACTGAAATCGTCACCTGTCAATCTAAGATGTTTAAGAGGCATTGGCGGTTGTCAAAAGGTGTAAAATATTTGGCCATTTCGGTACACTTGAAAGCGACAACCGAACAATTCACCGGCAGCCATCAACTCACATGCAGATGCATAGGTGAAGGGCTTAAGCATTTCACTCTTCTAGTGCTCCTGTGTAGAATAATTATCTCCTGTACCGTCATCAGTCCACACCTTGAACCTGTCCCAGTCATTCAATACATAAGACACAATGTTCCTCATGAGTGAGCCTGATATGGCCGTGCAATATGTAACAAAGAGAATGGAAAAGGCAGGTGTCATCTCCGGGCATGGAAACCACTCGGTAAGTGACAGTTCTTTGATCGATGGTGATCACCTCGATAGACATGTTAATGGGGGGATGCGATTGGAATGATAAAGGAAATGGATACCTGAACAATGTAAAGTAAGTCTAAAATACCGACACAATAACTATAATTGTAATAAACGAACAATAAAACAGCGGAGAAGCCGTGGATTAAATAAAAATTCTGTAATTATCAGCAGGGAGACGTGAATCCCGTGGCGAAGCAAGGAAGGGAATGCAGAGACTGGAGCGACGGATGGCCTTATATAGGCAGGCAGCCAACAATGTGGGAGGCGTTGGGATGGGGGACCCAATGCCGCCTCACACGGTGACCGAGCTGCAGGCTATGGACGATATATATATGCGTAAGTAGGATTCAGTTAGCGTTGGGAACCTGCGTACCAAATTTCTTGAAGATGGGCCCATAAGTAACAAAGACCGTTGAAAAGTTCAATATGGCGGCCGACAGTGGCGTCATACCACCGAAACAAGTATGTACATTGGTTTCGGTTAGTGCATGGAAGCCGCCTACCAAATTTCGTGAAGATGGGGCCATGAATAAGAAAGTTGAACATGGCGGACGTTGTTGACTGCTATGACCGTTACGCATAGAATTTTGAAATGACACCTGCTTAACTTTTGTATGTAAGCTGTAAGGAATGAGCCTGCCAAATTTCAGTCTTCTACCTACACGGGAAGTTGGAGAATTAGTGACATTGGAAACTTCAATATGGCGGCCAACAGTGGCATCATACCACTGAAATAAGTACGTACATTGGTTTTGGTTAGTGTAGGGAAGCCACCTACCAAATTTCGTGAAGATGGGGCCATAAATAAGAAAGTTCAACGTGTTGAACGTTGTCGACCGTTATCGACCATTATGACCGTTACATGTAGAATTTCGAAATGAAACCTGCTTAACTTTTGTAAGTAAACTGTAAGGAATAAGCCTGCCAAATTTCAGCCTTCTACCTACACGGGAAGTTGGAGAATTAGTGATGAGTGAGTGAGTGAGTCAGTGAGGGCTTTGCCTTTTATTAGTATATATATATATATATATATATATATATATATATATATATATATATATATATATATATATATATATACACAGTATATATATATATGGAAGAGAAGGTCTGTGATACGGTTTGCATATTAGCAGTTGGAGATCCACAAAGGGAGAAAATGAATCACGTATCATAAAGTAGTTTTTATTCCTGAGCTTTCAACCTACCAGGGTCTTCATCAGAGGATAATGCTAAGACTTACAAGAATCAAAGGCAATATATAGCAATACCTTACAGGGGGAGGAGGGGGTGGCTAGGTCCGTGTGGGGGGGTGAGGTTGTTGGGAGTAAAGTCTTGTTTATTAAGAATAAGTTCTTCTTAAGTTTGTATATGCTGGATTTATGTCCAAGTGTCTGTTGATGGCGTTCTCATTTGATAACCAGGATTCAGCCAGCTCTCTAGCACTTTTATTATTGGCTTTAAATTTTACTTGTACATCGTCCCAATTAAATGTATGTCCTGTTGATTTAGTATGCTTATAGATCAATGAAAGTGCGTCCTTTCTTCTGACGGCGTTGCGGTGTTCCTGTATACGTGTTGCAATTCTTTTTGAAGTTTGTCCTATGTATACCGCTGAGCACGAACTGCATGGAATGCTGTATACTGCGTTTAGTGTTTCTGCTGTCGATTTCTTGTTTTTGGCATTAAAGAGGACCGTGCGCAGATTGTTCATGGGTTTGTGTGCTATTCTGACGCCTGATTTGGCCAGGATGCGTGCAGCACCTTCAGACACATTGTGGTGATAAGGGAGTGAGTGCCAGGTTGGGTGGGGGTTATGATTCGAGTCAATTGTTTGTTGAGTTTTTTGGTGTCTTCTGTGTAGGCTTCGATTAATGAATGTTTTCGAGTATCTGTTTGAAGTGAAAAGGTGGAAGAGATAGCGTCTCTTTCATTTTTGTTTCCTTCATATTACAATGGGTGTGGACTCTTCTGAATAGAGTTTTAACACAGCTCCGTTTATGAGATATCGGGTGGTTGCTGGTGAAGTGTAATATCTTGTCTGCATAGCATTCTTTACGTTAAACACTAGTAGTCAGGGTGGCATCATTACTTCTTTCAATGTAGATGTCCAGGAAGCTGATGTGTCGGTTAATTTCTTTCTCCATTGTGAATTGGATTGCCGGGAATATTGAGTTGATGTGCTTGTAGAATTTATTCAGCTGATCATATTTTATTATGTGTCGTCCAAATTTTGGGTGTGAACTGAGATAGAGCCATGTTTTCAAATCGTTGCATTACCAGTTCTGCGAGAAGTCCTGATAACGGCGATCCCATTGGCATGCCTTCTTTCTGAGTATAGTATTTGCCGTTAAAATGAAAGTGAGTTTTTTGGCAGAGTGATATTAGGTGTAGTATGTCTTTAATCGATAGCTTAGTTCTTGTTTCTATAGTGGGATCACTTTCCAGTTTCATTAAAAGTGTTTCTGCTCAAAAAAATTAAAGGAACACTTTGAAAACACATCAGATCTCAATGGGAAAAAAAAATCCTCCTGGATATCTATATTGATATAGACTGGGAATGTGTTAGGAAGGAAAGGATGCCACATCGTTTGATGGAAATGAAAATGATCAACCTACAGAGCCCTGAATTCAAAGACGCCCAAAATCAGAGTGAAAAATTATGTGGCCGGCTAGTCCATTTTGCCAAAATTTAATTGCAGCAACTCAAAATTGTACGCAGCACTTTGTATGGCCCCTGTGTTCTTGTATACATGCCTGACAACATCGGTGCATGCTTCTAATAAGACAGGTGTTGTGGGGGATCTCCTCCCAGATCTGGACCAGGGCATCACTGAGCTCCTGGATAGTCTGAGGTGCAACCTGGTGGCATTGGATGGACCAAAACATAATGTCCCAGAGGTGTTCTATTGGATTTAGGTCAGGAAAGTGTGGTGGCCAGTCAATGGTATCAATTCCTTCATCCTCCAGGAACTGCCTGCATACTCTCACCACATGAGGCCAGGAATTGTCATGCACCAGGAGCCACTGTACCAGCATAGGGTCTGACAATGGGTCCAAGGATTTCATCCTGATACCTAATGGCAGCCAAGGTGCCTTTGTCAAGCCTGTAGCGGTCTGTGTGACCCTCCATGGATATGCCTCCCCAGACAATCATTAACCCACCACCAAACTGCTCATGCTGAATGATGTTACAGGCAGCATAATGTTCTCCATGGCTTCTCCAGACCCTTTCACTTCTGTCACGTGCTCAGGGTGAACCTGCTCTCATCTGTAAAAAGCACAGGGCACCAGTGGTGCATCTGCCAATTCTGGTATTTTATGGCAAATGCCAATCGAGCTGCATGCTGCTGGGCAGTGAGCTCAGGGCCCATTAGAGGACATGGGGCCCTTGGGTCACCCTCATGAAGTCTTTCTGGTTGTTTGGTCAGAGGCATTCACACCAGTGGCCTGCTGGAGGTCATTTTGTAGGGCTCTGGCAGTGCTCATCCTGTTCCTCCTTGCCCAAAGGAGCAGATACTGGTCCTGCTGATGGGTTATGGACCTTCTATGGCCCTCTCCAGCTCTCCTAGAGTAAATGCTTGTCTCCTAGAATCTCCTCCATGCCCTTGAGACTGTACAGGGAGACACAGCAAACCTTCTGGCAATGACACGTATTGATGTTCCATCCTGGAGAAGTTGGACTACCTGTGCAACCTCTGTAGGGTCCAGGTATCGCCTCATGCTACCAGTAGTGACACTGACTGTAGCCAAATGCAAAACTAGTGAAGAAACAGTCAGAAAAGATGAGGAGGGAAAATGTCAGTGGCCTCCACCTGTTAAACCATTCCTGTTTTGGGGGTCATCTCATTGTTGCCCCTCTAGTGCATCTGTTGTTAATTTCATTAACACCACAGCAGCTGAAACTGATTAACAACCCCCTCTGCTACTTAACTTTTTACTTTTATATATATATATAAAAGTAAAGTAGTATATACATATACTAGCTGTGTAAGCCCATGCTGTAAAAGCCCAGGCTCCTAGGAACTATTGAAATTGTCAGAAAAAAATTGAAATGCAGAGTCCCGCCCCCCCTTGTCTATCAGTGGCTAAACAGGTTTCTCTCTTGTTTGTATTTCCTCGGCGGTCTCACTTTTGCAACGGAGTCATTTTCTCTTTCAGCTTCATGCTGCAGCCTCGTACGTCTTTCTCCTTCTGACTTAACTTGAGGCCGCCTTGCCAGCGCTTTGAGTTTCAAGCTGTAGCTTCGCACTTCCAGGCCGAACAGACAGACACACACACTTGCACGTGTAGCCATTTATATATACAGTACACTCCTAAAATTGTGGGGTTACGTTCCTAAAGAACCGTGATTGAGAAAAACCGCAAATTTTGGATATGGTTAAAAAATGGCTATTTTATAGTTTAAACCCTAAATATGCCCCCAAAACACTTTAATTTAATTTTAAACTCAGGTTAATACATTACCTAAAAATAAAGAATGCAAAGGTAAACCGTATATTGTACATATATGCACATATATATATATGTACTGTAATTCATGCAAGCACGTTTTCGTTGCTAGAAGTCTTAGAAGGTGCAGGGCGTTTCAGTGGCATCTTGGGGCTTTAACCCTTAAACTGTCACATAGTTGGGGATTAATGCATCTCTGGATGCCAAATACTTTTTGTTGCACTTTTAAGTAAATGTCACAATTCACAAAAAAAAAAGTGAAATTTTAATAGAACACATATTTTTTCATGCAAAGCATCACAATTACTGCAATTGTGATCATTTTACACACTGCTAATAAACTGTAAAAACTATTTTAAAAACTACTGGAACAATATGACAGAGTGCAACTGACACCATTGATGAAATTCAGTAAATCACTGAGCCAACTGAGCTTGAGTTGGCTGCACACAAGCACACAGAGGTAAGCGCTGATGCATGCAAGCTAGTCTAGTGCAAAATCTCAATCCCAGGGACAGTGAGGCTTCAGTGCTGCAAGGTGTCACGCTTGGGTCACAGAATTGCACAGAAACACAGGTGATTGTAGAGACAGGATCTTTATTCAAACACTTCAAACAAACATGTCTCTTTCAGAAGTAAAACAAGCTCAGTATGCAGTTCGTTCTTGATTAAAGAATAGACAAACATCATAGGGGAGCACAACGGGAGTGGGACCCCCAACAGGAGCAGTGGATGTCTGGGGGAGGAGAGAGAAACAAAGCAATCAGACAAAAAGGGCAGGTGCTGTTCAGGCTTTTAAGTAAGCATAGCGTCACGCGAGAAGCATATCACGCGACAGAGCAGCTGCAAGTAAGCCCAGCAAGTAAGGGAGCAATGTGAAGGTAGTCTGTCAGAGTTTTTTAAGAGGGTTTTTTTAAAGAGTGTCCAAGTCTTCTAGGGGTGCGTTCATCCTCTCTGCTCACAAGGGGCTGGCAGTGGTCATGAGCTGGCTGCTCAATGAATGTCTGGCACTGACTGATCAGCTCCTGTGTGCTTGCAAATGGCACTGGGAAATGATTATAGCTGGTTGTGGTGATTTAATGGTTAAGAGGAACAAAACAGAATACACAAGAACACTCAGCTGGAGATGCAGCACAGTCAGTCTGCAGCAAGGAGAAATGAATAACGCTGTAGCGGTCCGATGCCGCTAAGATTTACACCATCAAGAAGATGGAGATTTCTTAAATTTTTTGGTGGAGACTCCAGGGACTCAGCCAGCCTTGGCCCGACCCACACACACTTACAAACAGAGATAAAAACAAAGCAAACTGGTAATCAACAGCAAATAAAGAATGTAATAAAAACAAATGAAATAAATGAAAACAACGATACCACCCATGTTCCCCTTACGGCGATTACACTTTAAATACCACAAAGCACAAACAAAACACACACATGGCAACGGATGAAATGTAATGAAACAGATAGTCCAGAGATCCGCACTTTAAATGGGAATGTAAAGATAATCTTACTGCTAGTTCCTGAAATGGTGAAGACGGGTGGATGGGTTCAGGAGCGCTCCTTTCTTTGTAGGATGGCCATGAATCCACTTACAGTCCTCATGCACACAGGCTGATGGCAGACAATCCAGACGCCAACCACGAAACAATCCAGGACAAAACGAATAAGTACAGGTAACCCAACAGAAGGCAGACAGACAGAGGAACTTGAAAAACAAAATTACAAAAACTTTTCTTTTGCTTTTGGTCACAAAAGAGTACAAAAGAAACAGCACTGCACCCAGAGGTAGACACTATCAAAATCGGGGGGAAAAAAGCACGCAGTCACTGATTACAAGCACAATATGTTATGAGAATGAATATGAATAATCTTGCATCTGTGCCACAATGTTTTCCAAAATGTACTATACAGGTCATAAAATGAATAATTCCAAATATCATATATACCTATGTCTGTTGTTTTTTTTGTCAGTGCGTCTTTGACATCATAGACCATAAGGTGCATGCTAATTCAGTGTGAGCAGGAACACTCAATAAAACTGAATAAAAAAAATCAAGTGACAGTGAGTTTCGAAGAAGGAAGATTCGCCAGCGTTTGTGTGTCAGCTTTTAACCTTTTAACATGTGTCTCAAATAACGATCTATTAATTCCACTCTAAAACTCCAGCACTTCACTCCCAGATAATCAATCAAGGCATGAGCTGGGAGAACATTGTGCACATTCTGCGGCTGTGGGGGGATGGAATAGTAGGCTTCTTGCTGCTTGTCTTTATCGGCACATTTACAGGACAAAAGATGCTGGACGAGAGGTGCGAACGGATTTCAGGTGGGCTGGATCTACAAGTTTTTTCATAGGCTCTGGTAATTCTAGTGTTAAAAGCCGTGATGACATCCTTTGACCCCAACAGCCCCAGCACCCTTAGCAGAAAACCAATCAGAGACTCTGCAGGGACTGCTGGGAATTGCAGTTTCAAATTCTATTGGGCTACTTTCACCATCCCAAGCCGTGTTTTCCTCTACAGTTGCTTCCTGTTCTCTCTACAGTACAATATTTCCATGAAAAAAGCCATAAAAATTGCAGAGAATATTTGCGGTTTCCACTAACAATTATTAGATAGGTTCTAAGGAAATATCCGTGAATGACTGAGTCTGCTGAACTCTGAAACGCAACTATATATATATATATATATATATATATATATATATATATATATATATATATATATACATTATCCTCCAGTACTTTCATATTCCAGAGCTGCAACCTACCTGGAGTGCCCAGAAGTACAAGGTGTTCAGTGCTCAAAGACATGGCCAAGGTAAGGACGGCTGAAACCCAACCACCACTGAACAAGAAACATAAGTTGAAACGTCAAAACTGGGCCAAGAAATATCTGAAGGCAGATTTTTTTCAAAGGTTTTATGGACCGATGAGATGAGAGTGACTCTTGATGGACCAGATGGATGGACCTGTGGATCAGTAATGGGCACAGAGCTCCACTCCAATGTGGAAGTGGGGTACTGGTATGAGCTGGTATTTTTGAAGATGAGCTAGTTGGACCTTTTTGCATTGAAGATGAACTCAAAATCAACTCCCAAACCTACTGCCAGTTTTTCTAAGACACTTTTTTCAAACAGTGATACAGGAAAAAGTCTACATCTTTGAAGAAGACCATGATTTTTATGCAGGCCAATGCTCCATCACTTGCATCGAAGTTCTCCACTGCGTGGCCAGCCAGTAAAGGCCTTAAAGATGAAGGAATAATGACATGGCCCCACTTCCTCATCTGACCTAAACCCTATCGAGAACTTGTGGGCACTTCTTAAACGCTAGATTTACGGGGGAGAAAAACAATACACCTCTCTGAAGAGTGTCTGGGAGGTTGTAGTCACTGCTCCACAAAAAGCTGATCGTCAACAGATCAAGAAACTGACAGACTCCATGAATGGAAAGGCTTATGACTGTTATTGGAAAGAAGGGTGGCTATATTGGTCATTAATTGATTGATTTATTTTTTTTGAAATGTCAGAGATGTTTATTTGTAAATTTTGAGGTGTTTGTTTATTATTCTCACTATAACAGATGAAAAGTGAGATGGGAAAATTTTCATTTTTCCTTTAGTTGCATAATAAATCTGCACACTAATAGTTGCCTAATAATTGTGCGCACATATGTATTCCCCTGATGATGTTCACACTCACATTTCCGTTGTGAAACATTCAGGTTTCAGGTTTATTAACATTTTGGATTGACTGATAGCACTGTGTTTGTTCCATATTAAAATTAATCCTCAAAAATACAACTTGCCTAATAATTGTGCACACAGTGTGTATATATATATATATATATATATATATATATATATATATATATATATATATATATATATATATATATATATATATATATATCGAGTATATTGTCAGGGATGCCAGGGGATGACCCGCCGGGGCATTGAAGGACGGAAAAGGGTCTACACCGCTCTGATCATGTGAGGGCTGCCACCCTGGTTGCTTTGGGGGCCACGGGTAGAGGGCTTGGGAACCCTGGACCTCAGCACTTCTGCCACACCAGGGCGTGTCAGTGGGAGATTGCCATGGAGCACCTGGAGGCAGAAGGAGCGACAGTGGAGGCGGCCCGAAGAAAGGCAAGGTGTTGTTTCGCCAGGACTTTGGGGGGTTTGTGTGTGCACTGAATATTGTAAATAGTTTGTAGAATAAACGTGTGGTGGTGACTTTCAACATATCTGCCTGTCTGTGTCCGGGCCATTTCCACAATATAATTTCCTCTAATTTTTGATATTGACCCTTTATTGACCCTTTGGTATTGACCCTTGACCCAGTTTTCTAAACAAGTGCAGGTTTCCCAGTCCAGTTTTCTGCATGTTAGTAACCTTCCTTCTTGCCAGCACACAATTCAGGAGGAACTGTTGGAAATAAAAAAAACAGGTGGATGGTGTATATGCTGTGGCCTAGCCAATTATCTCCGGATTCAGAGACTGGCATAACAGACTTATGTGTGTGATTTTGTTGATTTATCTAATCTAGATAAACCAGTTGTTAAAAGTATTGCAAGTTATTGTGATTGTTTATGCTATTTATTTATTTATTGTGTTCCTTTTTTGTTTAAATGTCTTCAGATAAAGACAAATGGTTTTCAATATCAAAATAAATCACATTTATTTTTGCTTTGCATATCTGTAATATTCTAAATTATTAAAGATAAGTACAGCAAGAGTCAAAAGCATTAATTGAGAAGCTTAAAAAGAGATACAATAAATTGAATTCTTAGCGTCAAACATCTTTTTTAGAAGAACGAAAAGGTAAATTTTGTGCTAAGCAGCACCATTCATAACATCAAAGTCTACATTCAAGACCCCTGCCTATCAATTTATTGAATTCTGTACTAGTTACTGGTGGCATAGCATTATTTCATTCCTCAGGTTGTCTTTCAGTTAACTTTCAAAAATGGCAAAGTCCCATTTCAGAAGGACTCTCAAAAAAATAAAGAAGCAATGTTAATTCTTCTCTTGGTTGTAAGTATAGAAGAAAAGGGGATTGTTATTGTAGCATGTCATGAGGTTTGTAAAGATTTTAGAAGAGGTGGATTTATTCTCATTATGATAGAGGATGTGTCTCTTTTCATACAGCACATCTATATTAAGAGGGAAAAAATGTAAGGATGGCTTAGTATATGGCTTTAGTATACTGGCAAATCAAAAAAGGAGTTTAAAGCTTAAGTAGGTGAGTCATTATATTTACAAGCCTCTGGCATACATTTTTAGAAGTCACTGTACACAGGGAAAATTCCTAAGGAGTAGAAAATGGTAAAGATTATAGTTATATAAAAAAGTGATCTGGCAGATCCAAGTAACTATAGGCCAATAAGCTTTATGTAAATCACAGATAAATTAATGGAAGGAAATATTAAGGAGAATATTAAACAGCTCCAGGCAAAAACATTAATTAGTCAGCATGGGTTCCACTGTGTGAGGTTGTGTTTACTAATATGCCAGAATTCTGTGAGAAAGCAACAAAAAGATGCTTTCAGAGTGGTTCATATAATATTGTTTATCAATGATTTTCAGAAAACATTTGATAAGGTCCCACATGCAAAACCTGACATCAAACTAAAAGAAGTGGGAGTTCATGGTGTGGTGTGTAGTTTTGGTTAAAACACGAGAAGCAGAAGTTGATGCAGCATGGAACCTTAAAGAATTAGGTAAAGTTAAGAGTAGTGTACCTCAAGGGTCAATGCTAGGACTTCTACTATTTTTAATATACATAAATGATGTGGATAGTAATATAAAAAACAAGATGAATAGGTTTGCAGATGATACCAAGGTAGGCAGATTGGAAGATAATCCAGAATCCTTTGAATTATTGCATAGAGACTTGGATAGCATACAGGCTTGGGCAGATTTATGGCAGGTGAAATTACTGTATATAAATGCCAAGAATTAGACATAGGAAGTAAAATGTTAGATTTGAATATACAGTGAAGTGTCTGAAACTTTTTATGAGAAGGATCTAGGACTCATAGTGGACTCATCACTAACAATTTCCAGGTAGCATTCAGAAACTATTAAGAAAGCTAACAGATTGTTAAGTTATGCAATATAGCCCGATCTGTAGAGTGCATGTCAAAGGGGGTTATGTTTAAAATTTATAACGCCCTGATGAGGCAGCACCTGGAGTACTGCATGCAGTTTTTGGTCTCCAGGCTATAAAAAAGACATAGAAGCACTAGATAAAGTACTGAAAAGAGGAAGTAAGCTGAATCCAAGACTGCAGGGAATGAGTTATGAGGAAAGATTGAAGGAGCTGAACCTTTCAAGTTTAAGAATATGGAAATTAAGGGGTGACATGATCGCTCTGTTTCAAATTGTGAAATGAATTAGTAGAGTGGATTGCTACTGTTACTTTAAAATGAGTCCAACAAGAACACATGGGCAATGTTGGAAATGTGTTGAAGTTAAATTACACACGGACAACAGGAGGTTCCTCTTAAGCAGTGAACTAGAGACAGATGGAATAAATTACAAAGTAATGTGGTGGATTGTTAGACTATTTGTACATTCAAAACTCAATTTAATGTTGTTTTGGAGAAATTAGATGGACAGTGAACTTAGAAGGCCTGAGTGCCCTGCTCTTGTCAAAAGTGTTTCTACTGTTTTCTAAAGTGGATACATTGTATAAGAAAGAAGGAAGAAATAACATAATGGTTTGGGATACCTGAAGGCAAACCCCATGTAATTATTTACATAAAAATGGATAAAAAAAGTACAGAATAGTGCTGAAATTTGAAAAATGGTGGATCTTCTGGCTTTAAGCAGTTTTGGCAGGACATTGGTGTAAAAGCCATCAATCTTTCTGGTCTGCAGAAGGAGGAAAAGAATAGGTATTAGCACATAGCACCAACCAGTGCAGCAGTGGGAAATTACCCTCACCAGAGCCCTTAACCTGTACCCTATGCGCATGTGTGTGACAATTGTTAAATAAGTGCAATTCTACTGTAAATCACTATGTGACATTATTATTCTCATATTTTTTCTCATTATACCAGGATACAGTAGGTAGACAAACTAGAAAAAGTCAAAAGCAACATTAAGGTTTAGTTGTTTTGCTTCTAAATTTAATTTATCTGGAATAACAAAAATGTTTTTGACATTATGAAAGCAATTGGAAGCCATGCATGCATAATTTATTATGTACTTATGTATTATGGAAACATGTTTTATTGAGGTATAAGAAAGTGTTTGCGATAATATCCATCCATCCATTATCCAACCTGCTATATCCTAACTACAGGGTCACGGGGGTCTGCTGGAGCTATGCGATAATATGATAGACGCAATGAAATAGGGAAAAACTTTTACTACATTTTTATTAATACATATATGACACTAAATCCCCTCTTGGACTGAGATTGTGAATGTCGAGCAGGCTTAAATATTTCAGCATTCTTTTGAGTTATGTTTTCTGGAGTTGTTTGCTCTTGATAGTGTTACCAATGGCAAATTGGTCTAAGGGGACAGGTTACCCCTGGTAAAGTCCATTATAGTTCCTATTTAATCAAAAAGTGATCCTTAATATAGAAGGTAGTTTTGCCAATGAAGGGTATGTAGAAAGGTGATCCATGATCCTCCAAAAATCTATATGCAGCCAGCATGTGGTCCCACCATCCATAATGTGAAGGATGAGGTGTCCGGGTGAATGCCTCTCAGATGATATGTATGACAGGTAAAAATCCTGACAACCAGGGTCTTGACAATGGAAGTTAGCTATTTTGAATATGAATACACAGTAACTACTCTATTAGCTGAGGACCCAGATTTCAAGTTTAAGTTTATATCACCTAGATATAGCAGGACTCACTTCTACAGAGAATTGACTCTGGAATCAGATTTCATCATGAAGATGGTGTGGTAGAGGGCCTGATACTGCAGACAGTTTGACAGTGCAGTTCAGAGGTCTGTCTATAAAATGCTTTGGAGTAAGGTGCACTGCAAATATTGCCAGTGACAAGAGAACTCCAACATGTAACACAATGCCCCAACATAATTGATGATGTCTGTGAATTTCCTACTAAAGGGACAACTCTAGAGGTTCTCAAGGCCATTCCTGATTCCAGAAGCACTCTATGAAAGTAGTTCTTGGTTAAGTCATAAAAGTCCTTTCCACTTACAAAAGCAGTGAGCCTGGAGTTATAAGATTTGAAGGGCTCAATTGACCAGAGATCGAGAGGCCTGGAGAACAAATGTGTACATGGAGAGTAAACAAGGTATGAAGAGATGTGAAAGTCAATCAACCAACTCGAGCAAAGACACAGGGTATAATCTTTGCATGGTTAAACCCATGTAGTAAGGCTGAAGGTTTAAAATATTTTAATGTAGTGCATATTGTACCTACTATCCCTGTTTTCTTGTATCTTGTTGTTATTCATTATATGTATTCTATTAAACACTTTTTATTTATATATTGGTGGTGAAACTATCAAGGGCATCCACTTGACAGACCTGGAAGACAAAAAATGGGTAGTGATAGTGTAGTGATTTAGCCACATAATCTATATGATTGTAATATATTTATGTAGTGAATATTTACATATTGCATGCAATTATTTATATTAAACATATCACTTTAAGAACTACTGCCATCAACATGACAGTATTATGGTGAAAAACAAAGCTGGCCTGGAAATGACTAATAGTGGAACACTTTAAAAGGAACAGAATACTTACAAGAAAAAGGAGGGGAAAATGAGTCCTCATAGTAGGAACATATGTGATTTTTCCCAGTATCTACTATATTTAACCAACTTTTGTGAAATTTAAGCTTTACTGCTTGTGCCTGTGATTAATGCACTACATATGATGGAGAAGCAGAATACCACACTATATGAGAACAGATGGTAAAGTCCATCCATCCATTTTCCAACCCGCTGAATCCGAACACAGGGTCACGGGGGTGTTTCCTGAAGAGGCATTAGCTCTCTTGGAAATGTGTTCTTTTGAAATTGCGGCATATTAAGTAACTAAACAATATAGTAATATACCAGAAAAGGCGATATCCCTCCCATCTTGATTACGGCTGTACAAGAGTTACATGAGAAAAAATATATTTTAGCTTACATTTACTGGCATTTAACGCGGTTACAGATGGGAGGCAAATGGACAGACTTTATCCAGGTGGGAATCTGGATCAACACAGGCTGCCATTTCTCGTCCCCACACTGGGAGGTTTTTCGAACCTTTGTCGACACCGCCTCGAAGGGTCTGGCTGCTGTCCAAGCCTTTTATACTGTTCTTCTTCAACTTGCTGGTCCTTTCTGTCTCCAAACAAGGGCTGAACTCCTCCTCCACAAAATACAGAAATATCATAGTGCTTACATGCCGGTTCTCATTCTCCCAATAAGGAAAGAAGATTTTGTGCTGACAGAGGACAGAAATACCCTATTCTGTGTTTAAGCTGACTATACAATCCTCCAGTTGTCTTTGGCTATCTAATGCAATTCTTGGCTAGAAATTCTAACTGCTGAGCCCCTGTGTGCCAAATTTAACATGCACATGTGAATAAATCCATCATAGAGACAGTGACACTAATATTAAAGAAAAATGTAGTATAACAAGCCACCCTTTGTCACTGGATCTGTGACAAAAACAATACTTGAAGTTATATCCGCAAAGCAAAAGGTACTTGATCCCCAGTCACAGTGTAGACATTTCAAGATCATTTATGGAAATGTGAGATGTAGTACCACTATAGCTTCTGTACCATTCATCTAAAACCAGCGTAAACATTGACAAACAGTTACATTTAACATGCTGTTATCAAGTAGTGATCAATGTATCTCATCAATGGTGGTAGTGGAGATTTTTGCCCTGTTATTTCTTACATAATCTGTGTTGTGTCTACATATTACTGAATTCATGCAGTGGGTGTCATAGCATCAGATTATATTATAATCCTATATAGCATCTTGATGGATTACTATTCTTTGGCACTCCTATCATTTCTAGCTTCAATATGTTGCTAGATGTGCCCCACCCTTTGGTGTTTGATCCCTTTATGAGTTACAATAGTTGTAACATAACTCAGATACTATTCTAGCTTCATTGCTATAATTATTAATTGTTCTTAACTAGTATTATTACATAAATGTTCGTTCACTATCTTTTATCCTCCCCAACTTCACTATCAGATGTTCTATTCCAAGTTAACAATTTACAAGTTCACATCATTGATAAATCATGCATATCTTCATACCTTTGAGCCCTTCTTATAACTGTTTCAAGTGTATTCCTAGGCTTGCTATATATATGCCTTGTCCAACCCAGTGGTTAGTTAACAAAGTCTCTTTCTTGGTGGCTTTGCAGATTGGTAACTTTGCAAATCCTTCTGAACAAAATGTGTACAAGACACTAAAGTTTTTTGTTACTGGACCAGAAAATCAAACAGTCCTTTGGCCATTAGGGAGCTCATGAGATGAACACATGGTGACTGTCCCTTTTTAGCAGAGGTGCACTTCCCTCTAGGCTTGTACTGTATGCAGTGGTCATTCATGGGAGCCTTCAACAGCTGTCACATCACCTCAGTGGCTACAGCCTGTCCCTGCCATAGTCCATAAAACTTGTCTTAGTAGTAAAAATGTCTGCTCACATCATGGCATCAAATTTGAGTAGCTGGACTTACAATCTTTCTTTAGTTCTTCACTCTGTTCCCTCTGGAAAAGCAAGTGTTTCTTCACCAGCTATTCTCAGGTATGTGCAGCAGAGTAAAAGTCATTAGTGCAGTACAGTCTCTGTAAATCTTCGCTTGTGTATACACCACCTGTTACTTCATTCATAAAACTTTACCACTTAATGGAGAGGCTTTAACCACTAAATTGAGTGGCCAAACTAAAATACTTGCTAGGCTAACTAAAGAAGGGTGCAAGGTAGAGCAAATACATAACATAAAGCAATTATTTCCCAATCATATGTATCATACAAATGCAGCATTATAAATGACAATTCTAGACCCACAGTTCAGTCTCATAAAATAACAGTAAGAAATAGATTAATACATTTAAACTATGCTAGTGGCAATGTTTCTTCAGTAGGATCATCATACATTACACAAAATTAACACATTGCCTCAGTTATTCAAGTGTCTTAACTTATAACAGGATGTTACACATTTGAATTTAAATGTTTGTAAGATTTTACAACAGTTCATATAGACTAATGGTTCTAATGTATAACTGAATAATCCATTTAGCTATGTGCATTATCACTTAATACATTGATGCAATAACAACTCTTCCTAAAATGAATCACTTACAGAGACAAATCAATACATGTATTTCAATTCTAATACAGTTTGTAATTACTGAAGTGATAATAAATATCATTTGTTATACATCAAAATATGTAAACCCTCTATACTGTTTTTTCATGAAGACTAAGAGAAAGAAATCAGTCTAGTGTTCATTTGTTTGCATTTTTTTTTCATTTAAACATTTAACACTTGCACTAAATCAGTATGCAAGAAAATTATTCCAATAGCTGCTGTTCATTAATTTATGATTGATAAATATTCACTATCCTTCGATTAGATTATTTCTAATTGCTCTGCCCAAACTTGCTATTAAGCTATTTTTTGCAACTTGTATAGAAACATAGTTTGTTTTTTTCATCCATTGGTCACTGGATTTGCTGAATCTGGAGAAAAAGAACATCTATAGATTTAAATTAAACTTTTATGCTTATAATACTTTTCATGAAATTCAGATTTTAAAATTCTTCTCTTTAATTGACCATGTTACAAGCTATTCTGAGATTCGTCGAGGTCAATAAGTCATGGCGTTATTTAAACTCTGCATCTGTTTGCAGGCTTCAAAGACACAGACCAGGCACAGATTGTGTTATCAATCACCAGTCATGATCACTATTGATATTCACATGTATTACATTTAACTTTGAATATTATTATATGGGACGTCTCCCATTTCTACAGTTTTATTTAACATTCTTAGTCAGCTGACAAACATAGAAAGACAGACTTACAAATGACATAAACACGCATCTGCCTCCCCAGACTCTGGATGAAGATAATTTATTTGTCTTTTCTTTTTCTTTTATAGATTCTAAACCCTGCTTCATGTCCAAGCAGAATTACTTGGCTAAAGCAGAAATTCGTTCACTGGAGAAACAGACAATCAACCTTCACTCGTTTCAGTCATTTCTACACACAGTATTTGGCAATTGCTTCATTCTGTCGCATATATTCACATACTCACGTTCTCTTTTACAACAATACTTCATTCACAGAATAAAGTTCTCGATCTCTAGCACACGTGCTATAAATTCACTCAAGGTTGTGCTTTTTTGTTTATCTATAAGGTTTCACCATGCAACACACTTAGGCCTTGTTCACACGGACGTTAAGTTTTTGGATAAACGAACTTGCTCTGAACGTCCTAGACGTTTATGTTGCATTTTGTGGTGGCGATCGATTGACTTCTACACGGCGTTCGTTTGTCTCTGTCTAACGCCAGCCTGCAGCCCAAATTGTAGTTTGTGTGTTAACCTGTGGAGGCAGTGTCGGGAACTGGATATGAAAGCCCTTGTCGTTTTATTTGAGGTGCCTCCTTTCAATATGGACCATTTTGCTATGTTAGATATTAATCTTCTTGTTTTAAAAATACTCGTAATACGGCGACGTAGGAGAGAAAACATCGCCGCCGCTACTGGGTTCATCCTCTGACTGCACAACGTCGGGTTAAAGCAGTGCTTCTCAATTATTTTCTGTCATGCCCCCCCTAGGAAGAAGAAAACATCTCGCTACCGCGACTATAAATAGTATCATTTGTCTATAAAATTGTTATAAGTACACCTCTGCATAACACTGTATCCTTATTAACGTATAAGAGAATAAAAAAAGAAAGAAATATGGACCAATTTACAACAAAGAATAGCTTTATTAAATGTAACGGAAAAGATTTAAAGTGTATTCTAAATTCAAAAAAAATTTAAAAGAAAAATAAAAAAGCATGTTCCCCGAGGTCAAACGCGACCACCTTGACGGAGCCAAGGGGGGCGCGCCCCACTATTTGAGAAACACTGGGTTAAAGGAAATTTTTTTGTGCTTTATGAAGAAATGCGAAAATTTCTGTGCAAGTTTTTTAATTACTGTCGGATGTCGGTTTCCACTTTTGATTGTCTGCTGCAGCTGGTGCAATGCCACATTGCACGCTGATCAACCAATATGTGACTTGGTGTTAGCCCCGAAGAGAGACTACTTGTCACTTTGAGGTAAGGAAACAGTAGTCGAGTGTGCGCTTACACCGGTGTTATGCACTGAAATGCCCCCCCCCGCCATGGATTGCCCCCCCTACATAATCGTTATCAAATATTATATTAGAACATAAATTAATAGGTTCATGGTTTACAAATTACACGAGACAATAAAATAAAATAAGCAATATGAAAATATATATGTTGTATATGAAAACATAAAAATATTAATATTTTTTCATGTACAACATGTAAACTTATATATATATCCGTTCCTCCGAAGCATAAAATAAACGCGCAGAAAACGAACTAGAAGCGGTTTCCTTGCGTTCGTTGGGTTTTGAACGCCAAGAAAAAGCTGCATGCAATGTTTTTGATGCCGTATAAACGCTGCGGACAAACGCGACGCCACCAAAGCCCGTGTGAACACTCTCATTGACTCCTACGTAGAAAACACTCAGCACTTGATCCGCTCCACCGGACGCCTTCTGAACGCAAAAACGCTCGATTTTAACGCCCGTGTGAATAAGGCCTTAAACGCGTCTTTTCCTTCATGCTTCTCATTAATCAAACAGCATTTCAGGCTGCAAGCTGATATTACTGAAAATATTAGGAATGCTTCTTACCTCAGTTTCATACGCGCTATTTTCCAGATCATGGAAATTTCGTGGCGAACTCCCGAGTCAGCGTCAACAAGGACACAATATTGTCCGTGGCTATCCGTAAATTCAGCGGCAACGAGAAAAATCCACTCGTGGGGAAATCACGCAGCACAATTCCACAACAAGAAAGTATTTCCCGAAAAAGTTAAGCGGTCACAAAGAATATCCTGACTTAATAAGGAAAACATACATGCTTGAACCTTTATCTCGTATCACCAGGCAAGTGTGCTAACCACTGCGCCACCATACATTCCCTTAAGAGTTCCCAAAATACACAACCTCCATTCATGCACAATCGGGCACATGCTACATATTCGCAAGAACTTGTCTCCCTTTTTATTTAGTATTATTAAAGAGCATTTCTCCTTTAAACTTGATCAGGGTTTAAAAGGAAAAATGTTTTGCCTGTTTACAAATCTTAAACAAAAGTAGAAACATTCTATTTTATTTGCTTTAAATTATCTTTCTTTGTCTTATGAGAAACTGCCTCATTTTTTAACTTCACACTTATCCAATTAATCCCTTCTTAAAACAAAGTTTGGCCAGTACTTACCAGAAGGTACAAAGGCATGTTTCTCATTGTAAGTTTTAACCCCAAATGTATTTATTCTTTTTCCACTTTTTAGTTAGAGCTCTTTTGCATTTTAGCGCTATATGTGTACATCGTTTTACAAAGTCTTTTTAAACATTAGCTTATAACGTATGTTTGTTATTTAAGATATATTTAAAAGGCAATTTAATAATTTCTGTGTGTTTAAACACACAGCAATTTCTTAAAAGTACCAAAATAGGTGGGGTTTTGCCAAAACCTTTAACCTTTACCCTTGTAGGTAGAAGGATAGGAACAGCTGGCGTCTTTCAGACTGCTTGTAACACGTGGACAAAGCTTGTATTTTTGCATCGGGCTGCTATGATGCCATTAAAGATTTCTACAAATTATTTTAGCGATCGTGATCGAGATGTTATGGATTCTATCGCTGTTGATTTTATTTCGTCTTTAAGTTTTTTCAGCTCCACTGGATTATTACGCAAACGACAAGGTAAGTGCATTGCCTGCATGTCTGTCTGCCTGCCGCAACTAAATACAATAACGCGCCGTTCTTTATAGCTTTTCAATATTGTTTTCTAATGGCTAGCGATGTAATTTATTTAAATAACAGTGTTCCCTATCACAGCATGTACTTTTCAGGCAGGTTTTGGACTCGTACGGGAGTGCATTAATCTGTGCTGCCCCTGTGAGTCCCGTTTCATTTTACTGGACAGCCAGTCTCGTGCTATACATTTCAGTCTTGTTGTTTTCCATTTATTTTGTCCGATTTTAGTCCCACTTATGCGTTGAACTTAAAAGTCCAACCTTAAAAGTCCACTCGCATACCGTAGGTAGCAGACGCTACCACGATTCGCCGACAAATGTCGGGTTTTCTTTCCAGCCTCATGCACTGTGCCGATTTTGACAAGACCGCCTCCTGTCTTTTGATGGGATTAATAATTAATATCCCTATTCCAATTCGGGCCAGGCATGTTAAGGCAGTTTTAATTCTCGGTCGGGAGTCTATGACAGTGCGCGCGACCATCCATTCAGACCGAGCCTCCCATTCATCAGTATAAGCATATTTATATATATATATATATATATATATACACTGTATATATATACTAGCAGAATACCCGCGCTTCGCAGCGGAGAAGTAGTGTGTTAAAGAAGTTATGAAAAAGAAAAGCAAACATTTTAAAAATAACGTAAGATGATTGTTAATGTAATTGTTTTGTCATTGATATGAGTGTTGTTGTCATATCTATCTATTTATATTATATATATATATATATATATATATATATATATATAGCAAAATACCTGATTGGCAGCGAGAAGTAAAAAGAAAAGGAAACATTTTAATAATAACGTAACATGATTGACAATGTAATTGTTTTGTCATTGTCATGAGTGTTGCTGGCATATATATATATATATATATATATATATATATATATATATACACACACATCTATACACATACATATATACAGTTATATATATATACATATACACACATACATATATACATACTGTATATACAACATATACATATCTACATATATACTGTATATACACATATATATATACAAATCTACATATATATATTAGGGGTGGGACTCGATTAAAAAATTAATCCAATTAATTAGAGGCTGTGTAAGAATTAATCTTGATTAATCGTATGTAATCGCACACGTAAATTTGCCCCAAATCGCAAATGTTTTTTTTTTAATTTAAAACGGTTTTAGTGGGCACAGAATCAAATAATAGACATGGACATGAATATTGTAAACTGAAGCTGTTTTAATTTCTGAAAAAAGCTTTTAAACTGCATTTGAATTCAAAACAGAAACAAAAATATCATCCCTGGTTAAAATTGGGCAGACTTAAAAATAAAGTGGTAGTTTAAGTACTTTAAGTACATTTTCAGAATAGTATTGTCTTTAAATAATAATAACCAAAATTTCAACATAAAGTGCAGTTTTCTTCTTAAAAAATAAGTCAGAAACATAAAAGGTAATTTGACCAGCTTACTCTTTAAACTCTGAGTAACATTAGCCAAAATTATTTTGTACATTAGGCTAAAACAGTGTGATCATTGAACATTTTGTAATTAGATGTATTTAGAATTACTAACGGTCACGGAAGTCCAATGATCCCCAGTAAGAGCCACAAAGTCCGCTTTCTGTAATGCATCTAATTTTGCTTGCTTTTCAGTGTGCACAAAACCATGCTTTTATCAAGGCTTCGCTCGGTAGTCGAAATGATCAGTCGTAGGAACGCGCTTTATTCCGACTCTAACATTTTTGTAGCTGTGATGTGTGCATCAGTGTAATGGATGTACCAGGAAATCATGCATTGACAAAAGTTTGCTTGGAATTGAAAGTGTGATTAAATGCTTATTTTTAACGCGCTATGGAGTACATGCATCGAAGCTTCTCAGCTGTGCTTGTGCTAAGAAAGGGAAAATTTTAAAAATAACGTAACATGATTCTGCTAACCTAATATTTTTCATACGTCCCAAACCAAGGAGATGCGAAGGTAAAATGAATCGGTAGCGCTGCGTACATAGTCAGTACATCCCTCTCGGAATCGAACCTCGAATGTTGGCGTTAGAGGCTTAAGACTACAATTAGCCACAGCGTGTGGTTTGTCTATGCTAAAGTATGTATTGTAGATCGGGGTATATATATACATTTATATATATATATATACCCGTGTACCGCAGTGGAGAAGTAGAAGTTATGAAAAAGAAAAGGGAACATTTTAAAAATAACGTAACATGATTGTCAATATACAGTAATTGTTTTGTGAGTGTTATTGAATGTTGCTGTCATCAAGGATTTGATTATCATTATTTCTTTCAATCAGGCTCGTATTTGTAGGATGTGTTCAAGTTACATTCCGTGTTTGTCAATCGCTGTAAAGATAAGAGGTTTCATTCATCGATTAGTTCCTTACTGCATCAATAAACAGCTGGTCTTCCTCTTTATCTGAGATGTGACAAACTGCATGCACGGTTTTTTTACACTGTCTTCCTTTAGCAGGACATTCACTTTTTCCACCGTGTGCTTTGTTTCCGCAGTAGCTGCACTTATGAATATGATTGTATGTATAAGACGCTTCATATTTTTTTGCTGCCTTCTCAATTGTGTAATTCGTTTTTTGTTCAGCACTCTTTGGAACTGTTGCTTTTGTCTGCGCATTGCGCCAGTTCACGGAGCCGCTTGGTGTTCTTGCATCGAAGGTTCCCAGCTGTACTGGTGCCATCTCGTAATGTCAGCTAAGACCCGCACTTAAAAGTTTCTCTCGCAGTTTCAATGAGTTTGTGCCAAACACCACCCTGACCATCTCATCTTCCTCTGCATAAGCACAGTCCTTCACCCGTGAACATTTACCGGCAGTGTTTGTATTGGATTGCCGCTGATGGACGGCCTTATATGGGCAGGCACTAAATTACAAACGCTAGTGGCAGCCTGTCTATGAACTTAATTTAATATAAACTTACGGTTCACGCCGTGCTTTGTTTCCGCAGTAGCTGTACTTATGAATATGCTTGTATGCATCATTTGCTTCATAATGTTTTTCTGCCTTCTCAATTGTGAAATGGCGCTTTGTGCTCATCGCTGTTTGGAGTTCTTCCTTGTTCTCTACGCATTACGTAGGAGGCATGATGATGTCACACTAAACTCCGCCCCCCACGGCCATCTCCAACTCAAGACTCCATTACATTATATGGGGAAAAATAGCTTCCAGTTATGACCCTTATGCGTAGAATTTCGAAATGACTTTTGTAAGTAAGCTGTAAGGAATAAGCCTGCCAAATTTCAGCCTTCTACCTACACGGGAAGTTGGAGAATTAGTGATGAGTCAGTGAGTGAGTGAGTGAGTGAGTGAGGGCTTTGCCTTTTATTAGTATATATATATATATATATATATATATAGTAATAAATAAAGAGTCCTTTCAAAATAGAAAAAGGTTTGGGGGTTGTCCCCATATATTGTCGTCCAGACAGAAATGAAAGAAGATGATTCAAAATGACTTTTCAGTACAAAGTGAATAATGTATTGCAACAAAATGGCATTTATATAACAGATGGGATGATGGGAGAGGAAATGGTTGGCAGGAAATGACGATTGGAGGCGGGACCACGGAACCAACATCATCATGCGTAGACCGGAGTAATCGAGTGTGGAACCGGAAGTGACGTCATCAGATTGGAACCGGAAGTGACGTCATCGCGGCCATTTTGGAATTGAATCTGGAAGTGTTTATTTTTCTTCCGGTTTTCTGTAGATAGAAAGAGATTCAGGTAAGCACCACGTGATAAACCCTTGTCTCGCGAGATTTCACTCACCTTTAGGCTCTTTGACTGCCTCCAACTCGCACGTGTGTGACATGACCACCCTCAGCCCAGACCCATCCGGTCGGGAGACCTGCACCGAGAGGTCGTGGACCCGGGAGAGAGCATCTGCATTGGCCTGCAAGGAACCCCTACGATAAGTAACGCTAAAACGATATGGTTGAAGATCCAAAAACCACCTAGTGACGCGAGGATTTGACTCCCGATGAAGGGACATCCACTGTAAAGCGGCATGGTCCGTCACCAGAGTAAACTCTCGCCCCAATAGGTAGTACCTTAATGATGTGATAGCCCATTTAATTGCCAGGGCCTCTCGCTCCACCGCAGCATACTTCATCTCACGGTCCAGCAGTTTCCGGCTCAGATACATAACGTGGTGTTCAGCACCGTCGATACATAGGCTCAACACGGCACCCAGTCCTGTGGCCGATGCATCGGTCTGGAGAACAAAAGGAAGAGAAAAGTCAGGAGATTTTAATACAGGTGCTGATGTAAGGGCCAATTTTAAGTCACTAAATGTTTTATCTACTATATCATCCCATACCACTTTTATAGGTGCCCGTTTCTTTGTCAAATTAGATAAGGGCGTAGCAATTTCTGAGAAATGTGGCACAAAGCGACGATAGTAACCAGCTAATCCCAAAAATGCTTGTACTTGCCGCTTATTTATCGGATGGGGCCAATTTATGATGGCATCAATTTTAAGACATTGTGGTTTCACGACACCTCCCCCCACTAGATAGCCCAAATATTTGGCTTCTCTCAATCCAAAGAAACATTTCTTTGGATTAATACGAAGCCCTGCTGCTGCCAGTGTGGAAAGTACCATTTTCACCTGCCGTACATGATCCTTCCATGTGCTGGAATAGATGACAACGTCATCTAGGTAGGCAGCACAATAGGAATTGTGGAGCCGTAGCAGTGTGTCTACCAGACGTTGGAAAGTAGCTGGCGCCCTGTGCAAACCAAATGGAAGGACCCTGTACTGCCAATGTCCACTGGGAGTGCTAAATGCGTTTTTTTCTTTTGCAGAGTCCGTTAAGGGAATTTGCCAATACCCTTTTGTCATGTCAAGGGTAGTTAGGAATTGAGCACTTCCTAGTCAATCGAGCAGGTCATCCACTCGCGGCATCGGATACGCATCAAATTTAGAGACCTGATTGAGTCGTCAGAAGTCATTACAAAACCTCCAAGGCCCATTGGGTTTAGAAACTAGAACAATTGGACTAGACCAAGGGCTATAACTTTCTTCGATAACCCCTAAATCTAGCATTCGTCTAATTTCCAGCTCCACTTCCGCTTTCTTTGCCTCCGGGAGTCTGTAAGGTCTCTCCCTGACAATCACTCCAGGGTCCGTAATAATATCATGCGCAATCAATGCAGTACGTCCAGGTAATTCATCCACCACCTCAGGTACAGACAAGGCAGCCTTTTCGAGATCTTGCCTCTGTTCTGGTGTCAAATCGGAACCAAAATTAAGTTTGGCACAGGACATAAAAAGTAAACTAGGCTGTCCGGAGGAGGGATCGGGTTCCCTTTCCTTCCACGGTTTCAGCAAGTTGATATGATACACTCTTTCACTCGGTCGACGATTAGGTTGTTTAACTAAATAGTCGACGAGTCCTTTTCTTTCTTTAATTTCATAAGGTCCTTGCCAATGAGCTAACAATTTATAATGTGAGGTTGGGACTAATACCATAACACGATCACCCGGGACAAATTCCCGAATGGTGGTGTTTCTATTATAATAACGTGACTGTGCTGCTTGCGCTTTTTCTAAATTCTCTTTTAGGATAGGTCTGATTTTTCTCTAGCCTATCGCGTAATTGCACAATATATTCAAGAATATTTGAGGTAGGGAGTACCTCCTCCTCCCAACCTTCTTTTAACATGTTCAAAATCCCCCTGGGTTGTCTTCCATACAATAATTCAAAAGGAGAAAACCCTGTTGAGGTTTGAGGGACTTCCCGGTAGGCAAACAAAACGAGAGGAAGCAACTGATCCCAGTTTCTTCCGTCCTCGTTAACTACCTTGCGTAACATCTGTTTTAATGTCTGGTTAAAACGTTCAACCAATCCATCAGTTTGAGGATGATAAACCAATGTTTTAGATGTTTTATCCTGAGTAATTTGGCCACTTCCTGAACGTTTCTGAAGTGAAAGGAGTCCCTTGATCTGTTAAGACCTCCTTGGGGATCCCAACACGCGCGAATATCCCTACCAATTCCCGTGCGATATTTTTTGAATTAGCTGAGCGCAACGGAACAGCCTCTGGAAAGCGAGTGGCATAATCTACTAGAACCAAAATATATTTAAAGCCTTTTAACGAGGGTTCTAATGGACCAACGAGATCTATACCCACTCGTTCAAACGGGATGTCAATAAGGGGAAGGGGAATAAGAGGAGCTTTAGACCTTCTGGGTATCTGGCGAAGTTGACACTCCGGACATGAAGCGCAAAATCGCCTGACCTCCTCATTAACTCCCGGCCAATAAAATCTGAGTTTTATCCTCTCCAAAGTCTTTTCGGAGCCTAGATGGGCTCCTAGAAGGTGGGCATGTGCTAATTCACATACGTTTGCCGAAACGTACGTGGGATTAACAACAAAGCCCGCACTTCACCCTCGTGTTCTGCCACTCTATATAATAATTCATTTTTAATTACAAAGAACGGCATCGGTGGCATGGGATCTAGGTTTGTATAACCATCTGTAGATACTACCGCATTTCTAGCATTTTTTAATGAATCATCATTCCATTGTTCTCTTTTGAATGATGATGGGGTTATTCGGAATTGTGTCGTTAAGTTTTGAATAGGATCTCTTTCGAGTTCAATGGGAGGGGCTATTGTCTCAGAGCATCATAATTGGCTGCCTGCTCCTCGGTTAAGTCGTAATAGGCCCTCTGCGCCGTTCCCTTCAAATAGGGAGCCAGTAGTTACGCCCACTCCGACCTCGGCCAAGCGTTCCGCTTAGCGGTACGTTCGAAAATCAAAAAGTAGGACTCGATGTCATCTTCTTCAGTTAAAGGAGTTAACTGAATTGGCTGTGACCGCGCCACCTCCGTCCGTGCACCAGCACGGGAACGAGCCTCGGTTTCTGCTAATTGGGTCCTGGTTTCCCCATCTGGATCTTCAGAGTTTGGAGATCGCCCATGATAGTATGTAGCACCGTATTGAGGTCCTGTTCTTCGCTCATGACGAACAAATTTCCTGTTGACTACGCCAATTGTAATAAATAAAGAGTCCTTTCAAAATAGAAAAAGGTTTGGGGGTTGTCCCCATATATTGTCGTCCAGACAGAAATGAAAGAAGATGATTCAAAATGACTTTTCAGTACAAAGTGAATAATGTATTGCCACAAAATGGCGTTTATATAACAGATGGGATGATGGGAGAGGAAATGCCATCCATCCATTCATCCATTTTCTAACCCACTGAATCCAAATACAGGGTCACGGGGGACTGCTGGAGCCAATCCCAGCCAACACAGGGCACAAGGCAGGAACCAATCCTGGGCAGGGTGCCAACCCACCGCAGGGAGAGGAAATGGTTGGCAGGAAATGACGATTGGAGGTGGGACCACGGAACCAACATCATCATGAGTAGACCGGAGTAATCGAGTGTGGAACCGGAAGTGACGTCATCAGATTGGAACCGGAAGTGACGTCATCGTGGCCATTTTGGAATTGAATCTGGAAGTGTTTATTTTTCTTCCGGTTTTCTGTAGATAGAAACAGATTCAGGTAAGCACCACGTGATAAACGCTTGTCTCGCGAGATTTCACTCACCTTTAGGCTCTTTGCCTGCCTCCAACTCGCACGTGTGTGACAATATATATATATATCTATACTAATAAAAGGCAAAGCCCTCACTGACTCACTCACTGACTGACTCACTCACTCACTGACTCATCACTAATTCTCCAACTTCCCGTGTAGGTAGAAGGCTGAAATTTGGCAGGCTCATTCCTTACAGCTTCCTTACAAAAGTTGGGCAGGCAAAGAGCCTGAGAGAAATTCTACGTGTAATGGTCATAACTGGAAGCTATTTTTCTCCATATACTGTAATGGAGTTGAGCTCGAAAGCCGTGGGGGGCGGAGTTTCGTGTGACATCATCACGCCTCCCACGTAATCACGTGAGCTGACTATCAATGCAGTACGTAGAAAACCAGGAAGAGCTCCAAAAAGCTCTGAAGAAAACATGCATTATATAATTGAGAAGGCAGCGAAACAATAAGAACCGAGCGAGTGACATATTAAACCATATTCATGAGTAATGCTACTTCGGAAACAAAGCACGGTGTAAACCTAAAGTTAAAATTAGGTTCATAGACAGGCTGCAGCTGGCATTTGTCATGCCCACGGGTAATGCAGGATACAAGTTTAATGCGAGGACGCAGGATATAAAAGAGAGTTTTGATCACTTTGTAACTAAGTTAAAATTGTAGGTGAAGGGCTGTGCTTATGCAAATTCTGAGAGACTGTGTTTGTGGGGGATTGACAGTTAAGGCGGGTGGGGGAGTCACGTCATCATCTCCCCTCCTATTCACCTCATTTCGCTGTGAGCTGAGCTCTGCAGCTAACGCTGTCTTGAGGAACCAACTTTGTGACGCTGCCACCAAATACTCACAGAAAAATTCACAAGTTAATACACACGCTGTCTCTAGAGTTTCTCCACACTGAATCCTAGAGGCACAACTTACAAAAGGTTACATTGACAATCGTGTTACGTTATTTTTAAAATGTTTCCTTTTCTTAGCACAAGCACAGCTGAGAAGCTTTGATGCATGTGCTCCATAACACGTTAAAAATAATGCATTTGATCACACTTTGCATTCCAAACAAAGGGGAACTTCTGTAAATGCATGATTTCCTGCTACACTGATTACATTGATCAGCGCTTCCCGATTCATTTTACCCTTGCACCCCCTTGGTTTGAGAAGAAGTATGAAAAAATATGAGGTTAGCACAGAAAAACAGATCACCAATTGAAGCTTTATGAATAATCGATTCGCCATCAATAATTGTTTTGGTAAAGCCATACTCAGTGTAATCCTCCTTCCATTTTATAATTTTTCCGCCACTAGCCATGATTAAATGAACGGTAAAAAAATAAGAGCGAAGCGAGGGTGACTTATTCAGGCAGGCAGGCGACAGCTCAATAGCTCGAATTTGGATATAAGTAGGTTCTATTTAGTCGCCAGAAATATCTTTGGTAGGAATGGAAGTTGAATTTAGTCTTTAAATTTCTATGGTAAAGAAAAAATAATGCAATGAAGACTAAATTTAACTATATAAAGTCAAAACTTGTATATATAAAATCATTCCCAAATATATAAAGTCAAAACTTGATTATATAAAGTCACTGTCGGAATAAATAAAGTCAAAACTTGAATATATAAATTCAGCGCTGGAATATATAAAGTCAAAACTTTATATATAAAGTCAAGACTTTATATATTCAACTTTTGACTTTATATATTCCAGTGCTGACTTTATATATTCAAGTTTTGACTTTATATATTCAGAAAAAAGTTTTGACTTTATATATACCGACGCTGACTTTATATATTCAAGTTTTGACTTTATATATTCTGACGCCGACTTTATATATTCAGAAAATCAATGTATTTGCCTGTTTGGCACCCCATAGTATATGTGTATGTATATATGTACACGTTGTCAATCATGTTACGATATTATTAAAAAGTTTACTTTTCTTACTTCTCGCTGCTGCGTGGGAATTTTGCTATATATATATATATATATATATATATATATATATATATATATATATATATAGATATAGATATATATATATATATATATAGATAGATATGACAGCAACACTCATATCAATGACAAAACAAAATCATTAACAATCATGTTACGTTATTTTTAAAATTTGTCCTTTTCTTTTTCATAACTTCTTTAACACACTACTTCTCTGCTGCGAAGCGCGGGTATTCTGCTAGTATATAATATTATAAATAATATATAGTTATTAATGTAGCCACAATCCTGCCAACTACGCTATTATGTTTCCTGAAGAGGCATTAGCTCTTTTGGAAATGTGTTCTTTTGAAATTGCGGCCTATTAAGTAACTAATAAATATACCAGAAAAGGCGATATCCCTCCCATCATGATTACAGCGGTACAAGAATCACATGAGAAAAAATATCTTTTAGCTTACATTTACTGATGGTTAACGCGGTTACAGACGGGAGGCAAATGGACAGACTTTATCCAGGTGGGAATCTGGATCAACACAGGCTGCCATTTCTCGTCCCCACGCTGGGAGGTTTTTCGAACCTTTGTCGACACCGCCTCAAAGGGTCTGGCTGCTGTCCAAGCCTTTTATACTGTTCTTCTTCAACTTGCTGGTCCTTTCTGTCTCCAAACAAGGGCTGAACTCCTCCTCCACAAAATACAGAAATATCATAGTGCTTACATGCCGGTTCTCATTCTCCCAATAAGGAAAGAAGATTTTGTGCTGACAGAGGACAGAAATACCCTATCCTGTGTTTAAGCTGACTATACAATCCTCCAATTGTCTTTGGCTATCTAATCCAATGCTTGGCTAGCAATTATACCTGCTGAGCCCCTGTGTGCCAAATTTAACATGCACATGTGAATAAATCCATCATAGAGACAATGACACTAATATTAAAAAAAAATGTAGTATAACGGGGGTCTGCTGGAGCCAAGCCCAGGAACCAATCCTGGGCAGGGTGCCAACCCACTACAGGACACACACAGGTCAATTTAGAATCGCCAAGCCACCTAACCTGCATGTCTTTGGACTGTAGGAGGAAACCAAAGCGCCCGGAGGAAACCCACGCAGACACGGGGAGAACATGCAAACTCCACGCAGGTAGGACCCGGGAAGTGAACCCAGGTCTCCTAACTGCGAGGCAGCAGCGCTACCACTGCACCACCGTGCCGCCTGATGGTAAAGTGTCATTAGACATTAAAGCAAGCTTTTATTGAGGGTCTGGGAAATGGGAAAAATGGAAGGATATGATGCTCTTTAAAGACTTGCCTAAAGCCAAAGAAACATACAGAGTCTAGGATTCTATGCAGTTACCTCAATTGCAGACAGCTGCTGTGTCATCTGATAGGTGTGCATTCCCAAAGACCATTTAGTGTATCAATGGAAGGCTGGATATCAGAGTCCCTGGAACAGAACTGTAAATGTCTTTGGAAGGTTTTTACTACTGTGAATAGTAGGAAGCATTGCAGCACTTAAACCACAAACACAACCACAATGATACAAGCCCTGGTATAAATAAAATTGTTTATTTAAACAATACCTTAAAAAAAGGTTTCATAGATGTTGTTCAGCCACAAATTTTCTGTTTTTCTCTCTCTTTTTCTCTTTTGTTTCCTCCACTAATATCAAGTGAGTGTTGCCTGGCTCCACTCCCGACTCTGACTCACTTGGACAAAGCAGTGTGCTTCTTTTTATTGAAAGCCTGGGAGCACTTTAAGTGCTATGGCTTTGCCTATCAGAAGGACATCTGGTCATATGGAAGTCCCAAAAACTAGGGAGTGTAACTCCCCGCAGCATCCCCTGGCAGCACCCACAGACACCAGCCTCACTGGATTACAGTTCTCAGGATTCCTTGTGGGAGTCTGAATGGGTACTAAAACACAGGGATGTGACCCTCTTGCAGGTTAGGGGATATGGAGCTTCCCTTGATCACTACATTGTATTTGTTCTTTACAAGATATGAAAGAAATAATTACAAGCAAAGAAAAAACAAATTAAAATTAGGCCAAAAGAATGCTCAGCCCTCACTGGACATTCAACCTAACATAAATGTTCTTAAACTGTTCCTTATTATTTTCTAAGCTTATTCTTAAAGGATTAAATGCAGTTGGTCTCATGGTAAGTTGGGGCACCTAGTTTCATTCAGACATCACAGGTGACAGTGCAGGACTTTGATCAGATAATGGTGGTGGGGGTGCAGAACACCACCACAAAATTACCAGAAACAAAAACAGAGAAAAGTAAAGATGAATGATTTCAGATTATTTGAAGTATAGCTGCATTTTTTCCAAAATTACCAAAGTTCAGCAGCTGTAGCGTAAAAATGGGATTCAGCAAAAGCCTGACTTGCTGAAATTACTCCACAGACAAAATATCTTCTTTTTTTAAAAGTTTTAGTTAAAATTCAAAGTAAAAAAGTTCACACAAAAATGAAACAAATAAAATAACTCCTTCTTCCTATTTTGGCTGCTCCTGTTACGGGTTGCCACAGTGGATCATCTGTCCACATATGGATTTGGTAAAATTTTACACCAGATGTCCTTCCTGACATAACCCTCCCCATTTATCCGGGCTTGGGACTGGCACGAAGAAAGACACAGGTTTGTGCATCCTTTGTGGCTGGGTTAAACAATTAAAATAACAAAAAAAGAAAAGTTCTTGTTAAGAAAGTTCTGTTCAAAGCTTAAATCTTGTTACATTTCAAATTATTACAAATCACTTCAAAAATGTTTCTGAACCATTTCAAAACAGTCAGAGAACTGCATGCCTATCCCATTTCTAGCCCTGTTTCTTTTAAGTCCCTGATTACTGGGACCTGTTCTAAACAACACCTCACACAATTAACACATTGTATCTCAGTTACAGCAAGTAAGTTCTATCTCTTACTAACTTATAGGGGGAAAAGACTATACTACTGTCTATGACTATGAAAGAAAATTATATTATGCTCAAATTAAGCAAACACTTGTAACAAGAATGTAAGTTTAATGTCACTGTGCTCTGTACAAGAAATCCATCCATCCATTATTCAATCCGTGATATCCTAACTACAGGGTCACAGGGGTCTATTAGAGCCAAACCCAGGGTGCAAGGCAGGAAACACACCCCGGACAGGGCGACAGCCCACCTCAGGGCGCACACACACACTAAGCATACACTAGGGACAATTTAGAATCGCCAATGCACCTAACCTGCATGTCTTTGGACTGTGGGAGGAAACCGGAGTACCCAGAGGAAACCCTCGCAGACACAGGGAGAACATGCAAACTCCATGCAGGAATTACCCAGGAAGCGAACCCCAGGTCTCCTAACTGTGAGGCAGCAGTGCTACCCACTGCCCCACCATGCCGCACTATACAAGAAATTATTTTATAAATTCACTCACATGTGCAGGCCAAAGTTAGCACACAGGGGCTGTCAGCATTTTAGAAACTGCTAGCCTACCAGTTGGAGAATGAATGGGACAACTGCGAAAATAGGCATTAGAGTATTCCTGTATGTTAGAGATGAAATTGAATCCTTTCCTTTCCTTGTTTGGAAACCAAGGAAGGGCCTACACATGGAGAAGACAGTATATAAATACTTGAACAGCAGCCAAAAATTTCGAAGCTGAAGGACGAATGGGTGATATCGTCATTTATCCTGAAAATCCTTTCAGCGCAGTGACGGAAAATGGTAGACTGTATACATCAAGCTCCCATCTTGGTATTGACATGCTATAGCTTCCTCCATCTGTAATGCTGTGTAAGTTGTCAATAAAGAAAGCCAAGTTATTTTCTCTTATATGATTTTTACCGCCGTATCACTATGGGAGGGATAGTGCCTTTTAATATCATATCTCCATATTTTTCAGTTACTTAAAATGCCGCAATTATAAAAGAACGTATTCCAATTCCTAAAGGAAACAACAATAATATGAGTTTAACTCAAAACTTTAACTTTCTAAGATTGGCACATTTCTGCTAAGCTATGCAGTAGCGGAGACAATTACTATACTTTAATTCGATATGAACCAATTAACTTTACTTTTAAATTAACTATTGTATTTCAAATCATTAGCAATAACACTGCAAACAAACATTTAAAAATTTCTTATTTCAAACGTTGGCTGTTTCTTGAAGCACACACGGTTTATTCATGAGTCTGTCCAGTGTGCTGGTTTTAGTCTGCACACAAACTCTCATTTGGTTGGTTGGTTTTAAAGTCAGTTTATACCTTTTCAATTGCTTTGCAACGAGTGATTTTTGTTTTTCTGGATTACTTTTAGACTGACAGATGTCCAGTTGAAATGTTTTTCTCTCATTTCTTGAGTGCAGCAGTATGTCTTTAAGCTTGAGGAGCCAAGCCACTGTTTCCTTCAAGCGTAGCCAATCTGAAAAGTAGGTGATTAGTTTGTTGATGGGCTCGATCACCTATTCTATTCTTGTCATGTGGACTGCACAAATTTTAACTTCTGGATCATCTTCAAAAAGTGAATCGTTTAGTTGATCTGGTCTTTTTGGCCACTCTCGTTCAAGCTTCATTGAGAAACTTGGACCTTGTGACCATGTGGTGCTTTATAGAAAGTTTTCTATGCTTAGCCCTCTGGATGCTTGATCAGCCAGATTAAAGGCAGATGTGAAATACCTCTATTGTGAAGGTTGTGAATGATCTCTGATCACGGCGATTCTGTTGGTAACAAAGGTCTTGAATTGAGTGCTTTCATTTGAAATGTATTTTAGCACTGTGGTACTGTCAATCCAAAATGTAGATTCTTGTAAGGGCATTTGAAGCTAACCTTTTAGCATTTTGTCCATTTGGACTGTCACAGCGGCTGCTGTCAGCTCCTATCTTGGAATCACGACATACTTCAGTGGTGCAAATCTTGGCTTGCCCATCAGGAATGAACAATACTTTTTGCCTTCTTCGTTGGTTAAAACAAGGTAAGTGACAGTGCCATATCCATCTTCACTGTCATCTGCAAAATGGTGCATTTGTGCTGAGTTTATAGTTCCAAACCATGTAGGTTTGAAGTATCTGTTCACTTATAGTCTGCAATTAAATGCAAATCATCCATCCATTTTTTCCATTTCTGAATGTGTTTGACTTCTTCTTTTTCATCCCACCCAAATTTCTCTTTGCACAAGTCTCTTAGAATAAGCTTTGCTGGTAATATGGCGGGTGCTAGAAAACCAAGGAAATCGTAAACTGAGCTAAAAACAGACAGAATATCGTGCCTTGTAGCAGGCTTGTTTTGTAACTTAATCTGAAATTTGAAACTGTCCATTTCTGTGCACCACTGGATGCCCAGGGCACGCTCTGTGGGAAGGAGACTATGGCTTAAGTCTAAGTCCCTTTATTCAGGAACTCTGTCTTCTTCAGGAATAGACAGTAAAACTGCTTTGTTGCCACTGGTACACTTAGTTAAATAAACCACCTTTGAGGCATAGAGCTTGGAGGTCCTTTGCCAGCTTTATTGCTTGTTCTTCTGCTGACACCGATTTTAAGCAGTCATCCACATAGAAGTTATTGAGAAAGGTGTTATCAGCTTCTTCAGAAAATGTATTTCTGGCATCTTCGGCTGTTCTACACAAAGCATAAGAAGCACAACCAGTTGAAGAAGCAGCACCAAAAAGATGTACTGTCATTTTGAATTTTTTCAGGTCTTTACTTAGATTACCTTCAGGCCATCCATAAAAAGCGTAAAATATCAGTGTCTTTTCCTGGTACTTTAACTTGGTAGAACATTGACGTAATGTCTGCCATTAATGTTACTGGCTCCTTTCTGAATTTTGTAAGGACGCCATTGAGGGTATTAGATCATGGCCTTTTAATAATTGTTCATTAAGTAAAGTCCCCTTGTAGGTGGCAGTGCAATCAAAGACGACTGGAATCTTAATTTTCTTTGGATGATACACACTGTGATGTAGGATGTACTATATCCTGCCTTCTTTGCAATTCAAGCTTTCTTTGGGTATTTTTACAGCATAACCCTTGTCAAGAATGTCTTTCATGAAAGCTTTATAGTCTTTGTGGAAACCTGAATTTTTGCTGTTCAGCAATACAGCGATTGTTGGGCAATTTGTTTCATTTTTCAAAGGCAAATGTAAACAATGGTGGCCACCTACCAATCTCGCAGATTCTGAAAAAAACATGAACTTGATGTCTTCCTGTGACATTTCCTCTTTCTTTTCACAACTGTATTCTGGAAAATCTGTGTTATACTGTTGCAGCAACATATCTTCAATTCCTGTTATTGACACACGATTGATTAAATGTTTGGGCAGCTTACCACTTTGTTTTGCGAGGTCATCTATCTCTTTGTATGGTCCACCAGCCATCCATCCAGGTGCAGTCTTCATAGCATGAGGTCCTACTCCTTGGCTAGGTATGATTCGCGACTGCTTAAATATTTCAGGATAGTTGATTCCTATTAAAAGGTCAACTTCAGAGTCAATATTAGATAGATGTACCTCTTTAAGATATACCCATTTATCAATATCATCTTGTAATGGAATATTTTCTCTGTTCACTGGAATGGAGACCTGTGTAAAGACCTTTGGCAAATCAATATATTCATCATCATTGAGACCACATATTTGCAAATCTGATAAGACAGAACACTGGGTTAGCATTTTTGAATCATCAACATAATTACTCATAGTTTTGACGAATAATTGTGTTTTTCTCCCTTGTAGGTTTAATTGTCTCTAGAGCTTTTCAGTGAAAATTTTTACTGAACTGCCGAGGTCTATAAAGGCTTATGTTTCTACATAACTTTCACTCGTCTTTGATTTTACCTTAACAGGAACCACATGCAGTGAGCACTCTTCACCAGCCCCAGTAAAGGCACAAGTTCCAGTCTCAGCTTCCCTTTCAGTAAAAGTTGCCACTCTGGCTGTTGCTCCACTATCTTTTTTGATGTGCAGGATATCTGGGTGCTGCATGTCTGACACTTCATTCTTTCTGTACAATCCTGTTTGAGAAAGCAAAAGCATAAACCTTTAAATTTTAAAAAGTCAATTCTTTCTTTATGCGGCAGTTCTTTGATTTTAATACACTCAGCAAGGGTATGCTGGCCATTGCAGAATACACAAGGCTTTTTAAATGTGCAGGCATCGTTAACAGTCTTTTTGACCAAGGTTTCTCGAGTCCCCTTTTCTGCAGCATCAGAAATACTTGTAGTGAAAATACCTCCTGATCTCTGATCGTACTTAAGAGGAGACCTACCCTTGTCAGACTTTTTCTCTGTGCTACCTGTTGAAGCTTTTCCATAAATAGAATGCATAAAAATCTCAGCCTGTTGATGTAAAAATGTAGTTAAATCGTGAATATCTGACTCTTTGTCTTCTTCTTCTTCTTCTAGTTCAAAAGCTATGTCTCACTACATATCTTGTAGAGAATATGGGAGCTTTGAGAGTATAGTACAGATATTTTCACTGTTATTAAATGCCGCTCAATTTCTTGCTTTGGTCACGGAGCCCATATAGTTATCAAGAAAGGTTACATAGTCTCTCATGGCCTCTCTATCATTTTGTTTTATTTGAGACAACTTCAATGCCTTACGTATGTACAGTATGCATTTGCTACAAACATTCGGTTGCCATAGTAAGTTTCAAGTTATTTTCTGGCCCTTTTATAACCTTGACTTGGTTGCAATCATGCACAACCCTTAATCATTTCTTGAGCTGGACCTCTTGTGTATTGAATCAGGTAATCTAATTTATCTTGTGAGTCTACTAATATGTCACCTACAGTGTGATCAAAAGCTTTGATAAAGTCTGCATAAGCCAGGCTGGTTATGACCTGCAATGTAGGGGGATTGGCACTCCAAATTATACGGGTGTATCATAAGGGATGGATGTGCATCCCAACCAGGATGGGACCTTACCTAGACGGGAGGATTCTGGAGGACTGACAGTTGTCCCGCCACCACTCCTACGTCTAAGTTGGGTCTGACTATGGAGGGTCAAGGGTCCCTCCCAGCTGCTCCCACGCCATGCTCCTCGGCAACTAATGATGACGTGAATGGCCCAGGTGAGCGCTCTTCAGCGACGGACCTCAACCCAGAAGTGCCACTGGGTGGAGTTCCAGGTCAGATGGACACTACCCCGGAACAAACACCTGACCCGCTCGCTGGCATAGACCATCAGTTTCGGTCTACGCCAGCGTCATTTAAAACAGAAGAGTGGAATGATGATTCCCTGAAGTTTGCCCGGAATGCCATCGTGTCTGCAGACAACATGTCGTCATTAGATGCCACACCACTGGCACGCTACTTTGTTTTGGAAAATTAACTTTTGTATCGAGTTGTGGAGAATGAAGGTGAGGAATGGAAGTTGTTGTTAGTTCCGTGGACCTACCAGCGGTAGGAATATGAACTAGCTTATGCCCACCTCTTAGGCACCCATCTCGGGTCCGAGAAAACATTGGAGAGAGTAAAACTCTGGTTCTATCGGACCAGGATCAATGAGGCGGTCTGACATTTCTGTCAGTCTTGCCCAGTTTGTCAGCTACGTCAGATACCCAGTAGGGACCACACTTCTCTAGTCCCGATTCCGCTTATAGATGTTCCCTTTGAGAGGATCAGTATCGATTTGGTAGGACCCCTAGAAACTTCGGTACGAGGCCATAAATACATATTGGTTATGGTGGGTTATACAACTCGATACCCAGAAGCGGTTCCCCTGCGAGCGGCTAATACAAAGAACATTGCATGGGAACTACTAGGGATTTTTTCCAGAGTGGCATACCTAAAGAAGTCCTTACGGACCAAGGTACATCCTTTACATCGGATACATTCAGGGAGGTTGCCAAGTTGCTCTGTATTAAGCATCTCAAAACGTCCATCTATCATCCATGGACTGGTGCAGAGGTTTAACCAGACACTTAAACACATGCTCCGCAAGGTAGTCAGCATAGAAACTGGGACAGAGTGCTATCGCCCCACCAGTCCTATTGTGCCACCTACCTCGATGACATGGTCATCTTTTCCGGCACCTCAGAGGAACGTACTGCAGGTTTACACTGTCCTCCTGACACTAGTGAAGGCTGACCTGCGTATCAATCCCCGGAAGTGTTACTTTGGGGTGAACAAGGCCAAATGTTTGGGCTACCTGGTAGGAGGGGGAATGGTGAAACTACAGTGTTCCAAAATAAAAGACATCCTGGAATGGCCCCGTCCGATGGTCAAGAAGCAAGTGCAAGCCTTTTTAGGACTAGAGAGTTACTACTGCCGGTTTGTACCTCGGTTTTCTGAGAGGGCCACCCCCTTGACAGATTTGACAAAGAAGGGGCTCCTTTGCATGTGGTGTGGAACGATTTGACGGAACAGGCATTCAGTGACTTAAAAATGGCCCTCACAATGGCACCTGTTTTGAGAACTCCGTAATTGTCTCTTCCTATTCTCTTCCAGACCGATGCTTTGGACACAGGCCTAGGTGCCGTGCTGAGCCAAAGCATCGACAATGTCGAACACCCTATAATTTCCCTGAGCCGGAAACTGTTGGACTGAGAGACAAGGTATGCAGCAGTGGAACAGGAAGCCTTGGCCATCAAGTGGGCGGTAACTCACCTGCTGGGCCGGGAATTCACCCTGGTGACGGACCATGCCGCCCTCCAGTGGATGGCCCTGCACAGGGACTCAATCCCTCAGGTGGTTGTTGGACCTGCAGCCATACAAGTTCACTGTAACTTATCGCTGAGGCAACCATCAAGCCACCACTGACACTCTCTTGTGGGTTCACAACCTCTCGGTTCGGGGGTGGGTCATGTCACGCACAAGCAAATGGGGAGCAGCTTAAGGACCCGACGTGCACCACGTCAAGTCATGCCAGGAGACAACAGTGGCATACTAACTTCTCTCTTCTTATTTACATAGAAAGAATGAAGCACTGCCAACATGATATCGATTTTCCCAGCATCCCACTGTTTAATTTACGGTCCGACCCTATAAGTTGTCTGTCTACCCATCCTTATGTGTCTGATGATTTTGTTGAAAATTACTGACCTTTATTTTTTTGCAGTATATGGGGCTAAACACACCAAACCTTTATGCTTGTCCTTTGTCTTATCTATACTAATAAAAGGCAAAGCCCTCACTGACTGACTGACTCACTCTCTCACTTACTCACTCACTCACTTACTCACTGACTTACTCATCACTAATTCTCCAACTTCCCGTGTAGGTGGAAGGCTGAAATTTAGCAGGCTCATTCCTTACAGCTTACTTGCAAAAGTTAGGCAGGTTTCATTTCGAATTTCTACACGTAACGGTCACAACTGGAACCTACTTTCGTCCATATACTGTATACGGCCATATAGAGTTGCGTCTCGCAACATCACGCCTCCCACGTAATTGAGTGCCTGCCCATATAAGATAAATATTCGCGGGTGAAGGACTGTGCTTAGCATATTCATAAGTGCAGCAACTGTGGAAATCAGCACGCCTCCCACGTAATTGATTGCCTGCCCATATAAGCCCGTCCTTCGCTGCGGTGTCTTCATTTCTTAAGCAGCCTTTCCACGGCTTCTCCACTTTTTTCTAAATGAATGCCGTATAAGGCTGTCCTTTTTCTTTCCTTCGCCAAGGAAGCAGCCTTTAGATGGCTTCTCCGCTGTTTTATAAACGAACGCCATATAAGGCTGTCCTTTTTCCTTGCTTCACCAAGGAAGCAGCCTTTTTATTTAATCCATGGGTTCTCTGCTGTTTTATTGTTCATTTATTACAATTGTTATAGTTATTGTGTAGGTATTTTAGATTTAGTTTACTGATCAGGAACCCATTCCCCTTATTTAATCCGCGGCTTCTCCACTGTTTTTTTGTTCGTTTATTACGATTATAGTTATTTCTTGATTCCTTTCTTTGGCTGACTGCCTGCCCATATAAGGTGCTCTGCTGTTTTTTTGTTCATTTATTACGATTATAGTTATTTCTTGATTCCCTTCTTTGGCTGACTGCCTGCCCATATAAGGCGCTGAGGTGTCTTCATTCCTTTCCTTCTTTCGCCAAGGAAGCAGCCTTTTTATTTAATCCATGGGTTCTCCGCTGTTTTTTTGTTTGTTTATTACGATTGTTATAGTTATTGTGTAGGTATTTTAGACTTAGTTTACTGTTCAGGTACCCGTTTCCTTTATTGTTCCAACCATAACCCCATGAACATGTCTATCGAGGTGATCACCATCAATCAAATAACTATTACTTACCGAGTGGTGTCCATGCCCGGAGATGGCGACTGCCTTTTCCATTCTCTGTGTTACATATTGCATGGACATATCAGGCTCACTTTTGATATCCGGAGAGACATTGTGTCTTATGTATTGAATTACTGGGACAGGTTCAAAGTGTGGACTGATGATGGTACAGGAGATAATTATACTACACAGGAGCACTATAAGACTGAAATGCTTAAGTCCTTCACCTATGGTTCTGCATGTAAGTTGATGGGTGCTGCTGAATTGTTTGGTTGTCGCTTTCAAGTGTACCGAAATGGCCAAATATTTTACACCTTTGGAGAACCGTCAATGCCTCGTCAACATCTTAGATTCACAGGTGACGATTTCAGTAGTGGACACTTTGACGTTTATGAATGTTTCATCTCTCAAAAGCTGGATGCGAAGTTATCGATGAAGCCGGTTGTATGCTTACATCGCTTGACACATGCCGAATGTCACTTCAACACAAATCCAACTCGAACCGATTATGACAGCAGCAATCCAAGCTGTGAGAACACAGTAAAAAGGAGGCATGTCAGATGTCGTGGTACATTTTCTGATGCAGTTAGATGGAAACAACTTCGTGCAGCTGCCGCCGAATACTCGCAGAAAAATCCACAAGTTAATAACCACGCTGTGGCTAAATACTCACAAGCAAATCTACAAGTTAATAGGGACTCTGTCACTAAATACTCGCAAGTAAATCCACAAGTTAATAGGGACTCTGTCGCTAAATACTCGCAAGCAAATCCACAAGTTAATAGGGACGCTGTCACTAAATAGATTGGATAGGATTAAACCAGCTGTCATCGATCAAGTCATCCGTGTGGAAATTCCTGATCCACAGACTGACCCTGCCCTACACAAAACAGTAAAGTCCACCATGATTCACGGCCCATGTGGACCTCATAATATCAACTCACCCTCCATGATCAACATCTAAGAAGTACCCGTGTCCGTTCATCTCAGAAACTCAGACTGGAGAAGATGGTTACCCTCAGTACCGCCGGTGCGCACCTGCTGATGGAGGTCATAAAATTAACATCAAAGTAGAAGATATCGACAACAGACGGGTGGTCCCTTATAGCCCTGTGCTGTCCCGCTTCTTCAATGCTCATATCAATGTCGAATTTTGCAATTCAGTAAAATTGATCAAATACATCTACAACTATGTTACGAAGGGAGGTGACCAGGCAGTATTTGCAATACAAAATCAAAATGACGAAATATCTCGAAACAAAGCTGGTCGTTACATTAGTAGCTCTAAAGCAGCCTGGCGCATTTTCTGTTTTCCTATTCACGAACATTTCCCTCCGGTCATTCATCTTGCTGTGCAAACGTACAAAGAATTAATTTCACAGAAGGCAATGTTGCAGATAAAGTACACAATCCACCACAGACGACCCTTTTAGCGTTCTTTGACCTTTGCAAACATGATGATTTTGCAAAACAACTTCATTATAATGAAATTCCATCATATTATGTGTGGGCAAACAACATGTTTCGTCGGAGGAAACAGGGCAACCCTTTACCAGGACATTCGGGAGTGAAAAAGGATAATTTGCTGGGACGGGTCTACACTGTACACCCGAATAACTTTGAATGCTACCATCTTCGAACTGCTGCTCAACAAAATCACAGGTCCCATGTCTTTCAAACTTCTCAGAGCAGTTGATGGTGTCCTACATCCAACCTATAAGTCAGCCTGCAGGGCACTCGGTTTTTTACATGACAATATCAACTGGGACGAGACTCTACATCTCAAAAGATCCGTGAACTGTTTGCTGTCATGCTGGTGTTCTGCCAAATGGAAAACCCTTAAACCTAAAACATAAACACAGCATAACAGAAGATATTAGGAGACAGACTGAAAGAGATTATATACGAACAGAAGTCCACCAGTGGTTAAATTTGATCTATAACAAGTGTCTACACTTGCTTGAAAACTACGTAATTGCTATTGGAGGTCAATCTCTTCATCATTACGGTTTGCCTTTACCTTTCAGAGAACTGGCACAACTTACGTCAAATTCCGAGTACTTGAAAGAGACATCTTACAACACCTAGCAATTGGCCAATATAGTCACAAATAATGAGCTGTTGCTAAATATTGACCAAAAGTCAGTTTATGACCAAGTCATGAGCAGCGTTGTCTCAGCCAATGGCACGGTGTTTTTCCTTGATGCTCCAGGAGAAACTGGTAAGACATTCCTAATGAACCTTCTCCTTGCAAAAATCCGAGCAAAACGTAACATTGCCATAGCTGTGGCTTCTTCTGCATTGCTGCAACTCTTCTTGAGGGTGGCAGAACTGCTCATTCAGCTTTCAAGCTGCCTCTGAACCTCAACCTTACTGAATCCCCCATGTGTAACATATCAAAGCAGAGCAACATGGCTGAAGTGCTGCGACATTGTCAGTTTATTGTCTGGGATGAATGCACTATGGCACACACAGGTATTGAGGCTTTAGACAGGACCCTCCGAGACATCCGAAACACCAATAAACTTATGGGAGGCTTGACAGTGTTGCTGGCTGGAGACTTCCGCCAAACCATACCAGTGGTGCCCAGAGGAACACGCTGATGAAGTTAAAGCATCTCTGAAATCTTCATACCTATGGCCACAAATCAATGTTGTTACTCTAAAAATAAACATAAGAGTTTATTTGCAAGGTGACAAAAAAGCCATAGAGTTATCTGCTCTTCTGATGAATATAGGTGATGGCACCTTCATACAAGAAAACTGTAAAATAAATATTCCTACAAATCTTTGTCTCATCGTGAATACCTTACAAAGCCATATTCAACTTGTTTACCCCAATCTACGAAATCTCCACCAAAACGACATGTCATGGTTGAGAGAGAGAGAGCTATCCTGACACCAAAAAATGACATGAGTACGACTATAAACCACATTTTACTTCAAGAACTACCTTCACAACCAAAAACATATCAGTCTATTGATTCAGTTGTAGAAGTAAAAGACGTGGTACATTATCCGGTAGAGTTTCTCAACACTCTAAATCCTCCAGGCACTCCTGAGCATAATCTCATTTTGAAGGTTGGGGCACCAATAATGTTACTAAGAAACTTACAGCCACCTAAACTTTGTAACGGCACAAGACTTCAGGTCACGTCTCTACAAAACAAACTAATTGAGGCAACTATTTTACTGGCAGTGCCTCAGGTGAGAGAGTTTTATTCCTCGCATCCCCGTTATACCATCTAATCTCCCATTTCAATTCAAATGCCTTCAATTTCCAGTAAGGCTCTGCTTCGCAATGACAATTAATTAGTCTCAGGGGCAAACCCTACAAAAGGTTGGCATTGATTTGAGACAGGATTGCTTTTCACATGGCCAACTGTATGTTGCATGCTCAAGAGTAAGCTCAACGCACAACTTGGTCATATTATAACCGGAGGGCCGAACTGACAACATGGTATACAAAGAGATCCTTAGCAAATATTTTTTTGTATATTTTCCCTTAGTTTAAAAATGTGTACTTTTTTCTTTATAAAAATTTTAAGGCAGTATTTTGCTAGTTACTATATATATATATACAGTAATACCTCCTCATCATGGGTTATGCTCCAGGACCCCCATAGGTGAAAATGCGCGAAGTAGAAACCATATGTTTGTATGGTTATTTTTATATATTTTAAGCTCTTAGAAGCTCTCCCACACTGTTTATAAATATTCTCCGCACAGTTATACAGTAAACCCTCATTTATAGCGGTTGATCCAGTCCAGACAGATAAATTAATTTCCAAGAAGTAGGATTCTTTATTTATAAATCTAATATTTTCGCAGTTAGAGCATTGAAAACCTGTTTACGACCTTCTAAATACGTTTTTTAACATTATTAGAGCCCTCTAGACATGAAATAACACCCTTTAGTCAAAAGTTTAAACTGTGCTCTATGACAAGACAGAGATGACAGTTCTTTCTCACAATTAAAAGAATGCACGTCAGGAGCGGAGAATGTCAGAGAGAGAGAGTAAAGTAAACAATCAAAAATCAATAGGGCTGTTGCGCTTTTAAGTATGCAAGCACCGCGATAAAGCGCCGTAATGAAGGGATCAATGCGAAGGTAGTCTTTCAGCATTTTTTTACAGGTGCGTCCGTATCTTCCAAGCAAACAGCCACTGTGCAAACCGCCCTTCTGCTCACACCCCCTCCATCAGGAACAGATAATGGGGCCAATCATACGCCTCCCTGATGGTATTGCATGATGGATAAGTATCTGCCTGTATTTCTCAGAAAGAGTGAGAGACAGAGAAAAGCAAACAATGAAAAATCAATACGGGCTGTTAGAGATTTTAAGTGTGCAAAGCAGCGTGCGGGAAGCATATCATATATCATTGAGGAGTTTTATTTAATATGTAATATGTGCTCTGATTGGGTAGCTTCTCAGCCATCCGCCAATAGCGTCCCTTGTATGAAATCAACTGGGCAAACAAACTGAGGAAGCATGTAACATAAATTGAAAGACCCATTTCCGCAGAAATCCGCGAACCAGCGAAAAATCCGTGATATATATTTAGATATGCTTACATTTAAAATCCAGATGAAGTGAAACCGCGAAAGTCAAAGCGCGATATAGCGAGGGATCACTGTATATATATATATATATATATTTGTGTGCATGTGTGTGTGTTTATGTTGTTGTATGTTTATGTTTGTTATTGATAGATATTTAGATTTTTTTCTCAAGGCACTATTAAATTGATTTGGAAATATAACAAACTAGCAAAATACCCGCGCTTCGCAGCGGAGAAGTAGTGTGTTAAAGAAGCAATGAAAAAGAAAAGGAAACATTTTGAAAATAACGTAACATGATTGTCAATGTAATTGTTTTGTCACTGTTGTGAGTGATGAGTGTTGTTGTCATATATATATATGTATATATATATATGTATATATATATATATATATATTTACACACACACACATAAACATATACAGTATATATATACATATCTATACATATACACATATATACATACATATATATATCTACATATATACACATACATATACACACACACATACATATATACATACACACACATCTATACACACAAATATATATATATATATATACATACACACACACATATATAAACATATATATACATATACATACATATCTACATATATACACACACAGCTATTTCGTATCAGTGCAATACGCTGCTTGTTAAAACGGATGACTCCGCTCTTACGCAAGTCTGCGTGGATATTATGAACTATCGATTTGTTCAAGTTCTATTGAAATTTTAAATAGAAGGAATTTTTATTTAGTCGACAGAAATATCTTTGGTAGGAATGGTAAAAACAGACAGGAATATTATTTGTGAATAAATCAACTCAAACCTTAAACAACTTATAATATTTTGCTCTCCATAAAATATATCCTGTCTAAATTATACAAGTTAGAAATAAAGTAAACGTTAAAAGAACAAACATTCAAATTTCTTTACTCTTATGTAATTTTATATAAAAATAAACTTAGATTTTAAATATCCCAAAAGATTTTGCTCTCCATAAAAATATATCCTGTCAAAATTATACAAATTCAAATATGAACATGCTGCATAACAAAACCTGGAAATATAAATAAAATGTGTTCCTTTCAGCAATAACAAATCAAATCATTCAGTTGTCTTTGCTCATATGTCATTTTAGAGCTGGACGCCTGGCATCGTTTTTTGGCAACAAGTTCGTTTCTGTTTGGTGTGAGGTTCTGTGTTGTGGAGATTCTCAGGATGGATTGCAGGTGCTCATCAGTGAGGCGACTCCTGTGTGCTGTTTTGTTAGTCTTTATCACTGAGAAGAGCTTCTCACACAGATATGTGCTACCAAACATGCACAAGGTTCAAGCCGCATGTAGACGGTCTTTTTTTGTTCTTCAAAGTCACCAAAGCGCCGTGCAAACTCAGTGCGCAGTGCGCTCAGTTTATCAGCAAAGTGCGTATTTGGGAACACCGTAGTGATGACTTGGTTTAACATTACTTGGCAACAGGGAAAGTGGGGCAAGGTGAACTGGTGCATTTGTGTCTCCGATAAAAGCAGCTTCACTTGAAATCACTTTGTGATTGTGCACGGGTTAAAACGTCCGCTGAAGTGTCAGATTCTTATTTAATTATGCTGTTTTCTGTATCTTCTGAATTGCATTCAGGTTACCCTGATGTTTTGTCTTGTAGTGCTGTCTTAGATTAAATTCTGTAATTACAGCCACATTAGCTCCACAAATGAGACACACGGGTTCAGTAAACATATACTCAGCCTCCCATCGGTTTTTAAAGGCTCTGTTTTCAGAATCAACTTTTCTCTTCAGCATCGTGTGAGCTAGCTTCGCAATAACTTGCAGCATCATAAGGTAGACTTGATTAACGCGTAAGTGTTCGGCAAGGCAGCTGAAGCGCTGCATTATGGGATCTGTAGTTTATTGTGTTACCAGCGCTTCATATACCCGGCTTTAATAACAATAATACAGTATATAAAATGATCTCAGGGCGGATATAATTACATGCGGGCGGATGTGGCCCGCTGCCCTTGAGTTTGACACATATGGACTAAATAGAACTTGAAAAGATATATTTTTCAAATGTGATCGCAATTCAGATAGAGTTGACGCCAGCACTACAGCCTGCATCCTCCTCGCTCTTACTTTTTACCGCTTCATCTAATGAATACACTGAGTATGGCTTTACCAAAACAATCATTGATGGCGAATAAAGTATCCATTATTCGAGTATGTAGATCGGGATATATATATATACATATATATATATACCCGCGTGATCGCAGCGGAGAAGTAGTGTGTTAAAAAGCTAGAAAAAGAAAAGGGAACATTTTAAAATAACGTAACATGACTGTCAATATACAGTATTTGTTTTGTGAGTGTTACTGAGTGTTGCTGTCATCAAGGATTTGATTATCATTATTTCTTTCAATCAGGTTCGTATTTGTAGGATGTGTTGTGTTCAAGTTACATTCCGTGTTTGTCAATCGTTGTAAAGATGACAGGTTTCATTCATCGATTCGTTTCTTACTGCATCAATAAACAGCTCGTCTTCTTCTTTATCTGAGACCTGACACACTGCATGCACGGGTTTTTTTTACACTGTCTTCCTTTAGCGGGACATTGACTTTTTCCAACGTGTGCTTTGTTTCCGCAGTAGTTGGATTTATGAATATGCTTATATGTATCAGACGCTTCATATTTTTTGCTGCCTTTTCAATTGTGTAGTTCGTTTTTTGTTCAGCGCTGTTTGGAACTGTTGCTTTTTATCTGTGCACTGCGTCAGTTCACGTGAGCCGCGGTGTACATGCATCGAAGGTTCCCAGCTGTGCTGGTGCCATCTCGTGCTATGTCCATGGCTGTATTTAATGTTACCTTAGTCCTGGCACTTAAAACTTTCTCTCGCAGTTTCGCTGAGTTTGTGTCAAACACCACCCTGACCATCTCATCTTCCTCTCCATAAGCACAGTCCTTCACCCGTGAATATTTAGTGGCAGTTTGCTATTGGATTGCCGCTGACGGACGGCCTTATATGGGCAGGCACTAAATTACAAACGCCAGCGGCAGCCTGTCTATGAACTTAATTTAAAGTGTAGGTTTACATCGTGCTTTGTTTCCGAAGTAGCAGAACTCATGAATATGGTTGTATATGTCACTCGCTCGCTTCTTATTGTTTCGCTGCCTTCTAAATTATATAATGCATGTTTTCTTCAGCGCTTTTTGAGGTCTTCCTGGTTTTCTATGTACTGCGTGATTACGTGGGAGGCGTGATGATGTCACACGAAACTCCGCCCCCACGGCGTTGAAACTCATCTCCATTACAGTAAATGTAGAAATGTAGAAAAGTAGAAAAACTGCTTCCAGTTATGACCATTACGTGTAGAATTTCGATATAAAACCTGCCCAACTTTTGTAAGGAAGCTGTAAGGAATGAACCTGCCAAATTTCAGCCTTCCACCCACACGGGAAGTTGGAGAATTAGTGATGAGTCAGTGAGTGAGTGAGTGAGTGAGTGAGGGCTTTGCCTTTTATTAGTATAGATTCAATTCTAATATTTAATGGCTGTTCAGGTTTGAAATGACCAGTTTATAATTTGTAATTCACATATGACTACAAAGTCCCAGTTTCAGCAGCTATTACTCAAGTGTCCTAAAGGCAAACCCTCTTACCTCATCCTTAATTAATCATGCTAATTGGTTATTAGAGATACCTTTTAATTGTGATATCATAGATGAAACTTGCTATTCTGTTCAATGAACCAAGTAAAATTTCATTTCTTGGGTTAAAAGATACTGGCATTCCTTAGGTTCAATTCAAGGTTCAAAAATGGTTTAAATGAAACAGCTTTCTGAGGAAACATGTCCGTCTGTTGTTTGAAACAGGTGATTATATATGACAGACTGTCAAGGAATTAAAGATGCCCTTCAATGGTGTCCAGTATTATTCTTGAGGTAACAGGGCAAACTAAATTTTACAAGGTTAGGAAAAGAAGAGGAATCCCTAGATGCACAGGTTTGCAGGAGGATAAGAACATCAGAGTCTGTAGTTTGAAAAATTGATGCCTTATGGCATCTTTAAATAGTACATACCAAATACCAATGTCATCAAAGAAAATCTTTAAATGGGCAAAAAATAGAAACATTGGATGGTGAATTTTTGTTGATTACAAACTATTACCCATTTTAACCTTTCCTTTTCAATTGCTAATTTCAGAATGATTTTTCTTTCATACTCTGCAAGCATCCTGGAGTTATTATTTCACTGTTGTAGATGACACTAGTATATTACAGAACAGGTACAGTGTGCGGGACAGAAGTCATTTTTCAAACATACTGAAGACAACAAAGAAAAGAGAGATTTAGATAGATAGATAGATAGATAGATAGATAGATAGATAGATAGATAGATAGATAGATAGATAGATAGATAGATCTTTATTGTCATTGTCACTTTTACAAAGGAACAACAAAATTGAAGGTGCAGTCGACTCAGTGTGAGGCATATGAGTTAAAAAGACAAGAAGAGAGAAAATAATAACAAAGCGAATAGTAATAAAAGTACTTTACAAAATATACAAATTGCACTTGTTGACTTAAGGTCTATATTGCACATTGGGAAAATGATATGGAGCGGTTTTATTCTGAGTTCAGGGCCATGATTGCTTTTGGATTAAAGCTGTTTTTAAGGCGGTTTGTCCTGGTTTCATTTCTCTGTATCTCTTGCTTGATGGCAAAAGCTGGAAGAGGCAATGACCGGGATGTGATGAATCCTGTGAAATGTCTATTGTTTTTTTGCAGCTTCGGGAGGTGTAGATTTGTCCCAGAGTGGGGAGGATAAAACCAATTGTTCTCTCCGCTGTCCTGACGACCCTATAGAGCGCTTTCCTTTCTGAGGAAGTGCAGCTGCCGTACCACACACACAGTCCGTACATGAGCACACTCTCGATGGAACATTGATAAAAGGCAAGAAGCAGATTTTTGGGGAGATGGTTCTTTCTGAGGATTCTCAGAAAATGCAGTGTTTGTTGTGCCTTCTTTTGCAGCTCCTTGGTGTTGGCGCTCCAGGTCAGATCATCCTCCAGCTCAATGCCCAGAAACCTGAAAACTGGGACCCTCTCCGCACAGGCCCCACCAATGATGAGTGGCTGGATGTCAGTTTTGTTTTTTCTAAAGTCAATAACAAGCTCCTTCATTTTTGTGGTGTTGAGGAGCAGGTTATTGACTGTGCACCACTCTGACAGCCGCTCCACCTTGTCCCTGTATGCCAGCTCAGCCACCTTGCCCGAGATGAGTACGACCACCGTCGTGTCAGCCGCAAACTTTATGATCTTGTTGCTATGGTGAGTGGGCATACAGTCATATGTGTAGAGGGTGTAAAGGAGCAGGCTGAGCACACAACCCTGCAGTGTCCCGGTGTGGAGCCTGAGAGCATTGGATGTGTGAAGACCCAGCCTGACCCTCTGGGAGCAACCAGACAGGAAGTCCAGTCTCCAAGTGCAGGTGAGTGATGGAAGTCCCAGATCTGCCAGTTTGGACACCAGTCGTTGTGGGAGGATGGTGTTAAATGCCAAGCTGAAGTCTACAAAGAGCAGTCTGGCGTAACTCCCCTGCTGCTTCAGGTGGGTCAGGGCAGCATGAAGGGCTGTGGCCACAGTGTTCTCTGTGGATCTCTTTGCTTTGTAAGCAAATTGAGATGGGTCCAGGTCTGCTGGCATGCAGGCGATGATATGATTCCGCACCAGTTTCTCTCAAAGCACTTCATGATGACAGATGTGAGTGCCACTGGGCAGAAATCATTTAGACTGTTCGTGATGGATTTTTTCAGCAGCGGAACAATGATTGAGGACTTGAGGCAGGATGGGACAGTGGCCTGGGACAGGGACTGTTTGAAAATCCTAGTGAAGATTCCACCCAGTTGATCCGCACAGTCTTTCAGCACCCGTCCCAGCCACACCGTCGGGTTCTACAGCCTTCCTCGGGTTCACCTTCCTCATCACCCACCTCACCATGAGTATGTTGCTGTTGTGAACAGGTGGCTGTGATGAAGCTGCTGTTGTTGTCGCCTCAAACCGGTGTAATAAAAAGTACAGACAAGCAACAAGGTTTGGGGTGTTTTAAGCCCCGTATACTGTAAAGACAAAAAAAACGCAAGTTGAGTCAGTGTTTTCAATCCAGTACAACAGACAGTCAAAATAAACCTGGTTGGAGATTTTATAAGGGTGCATAGGAAATGATGGGGAGAGCAGTGTTGCGTGATTGGAAGAATGATGTGATCTTTGGGGGACTGGAGGTTAGAAAGGACCCCGGAAGCTGGAGGGAGTTGTAGACTTCTGGGTATGTCTATGGCGGTGGCGTTTTGGTCCTTCTAGGGAAACAAAAGAAGAAATGTCAGTACTTCGCCCTTGTCCACCGGCACAGCTGATCGCGCCCGGCGGGTCCTTAAGCCGCTCCCCATGGGCTTGTGCGTGACACTGGGCAAAGAAGATGTTCAGCTCCTCTGCCAGAGAAGCGTCTCCCTCAGTGGCTGAGGAGTTGCTGGATTTGTAGCCAGTGATGTGCTGGACACCCTGCCACACCTGCCTGGTGTTGTTGCTCCTCAGATGGTCCTCTGTCCTCCTTCTGTACGCTGCCTTGGCCTCGTGGATGCCTTTCTTCAGGTTCGCTCTGGCTATACTGTAAAGAGCCCCATCCCTAAACCTGAAGGCAGTATACCTAGCTTTTAGCAGACTCTGGACATCCCTCGTCATCCAGGGATTCCTGTTAGGATAAATCCTTATGTGTCTGTCCCTGGTGACGTTGTCCGTGCAGAACCTGATGTAATCCAGGACTGCCATAGTGTGGTTCTCCAAGTCCTGGTGATCGAAAACCTCCCAATCGGTTCTCTGGAAACAGTCCTGCAACTGTTGGGAGGCCTCCTCAGCCCATATGGTAACAGTCCTGGTCATAGTGGGAGCTTGTTTCCTGAGGGGGGTATATGCAGGGATCAGAAGCAAGGACGTGTTATCAGACTGGCCACGGTGTACTAGGGGTTTAGCCCTATAGGCCTGTCTGATGTTTGTGTACAGCTTGTCCAGTGTTTTTACTCCCCCGGTTGCACACTTTAATGCGTTGATGGAATTTGGGAAGAACTGCTTTCAGATCTGCATGATTAAAGTCACCAGAAATGATGTGAACAGCCTCAGGATACTTGCTCTGTTTACTGCTGATGGTGTCATGCAAAAGCCCCAGAGCCGAGGTAGCATTAGCAGCTTGTGCTATATACACAGCAGTTAGCTGTATGGCATTGAATTCACGGGGAAGGTATATGGGTCTGCATTTAGTTGTCATAAACCCCACATCTGGTGACTATGATGGAATTTGTGCACCAGTTATTGTTCACATAAATGTACAGCCCCCCTCCTCTTTTCTTATTGGACATCTCTGTCCTATCTTGCCGGTGTGCTGTGTAGCCTGCTATCTCGATCGCCATGTCCGGTATGAGTGTTTTAAGCCATGTCTCCGTGATCAGCAGGATGCAGCAGTCCCTGATGATCTTTTTCATTGCAATCCGCAGCTTCCACTCGTCCAGTTTGTTTGCCAGCAACCTCACATTTAAGGAGAAAATGCTTGGAAGTGGTTGTTTGTGTGGATCCTTAGCCTCACTAGCACGCCGCCTCGGCACCCCCTCTTTTGTTTACGTTTTTTGTGCCGCCACTAGCTCCTCAAAGCTGGGATTGTAATCCATGGAGAGCACGGTGTTCATGCGATGTCGTCTGGAATGTTGTGGACGTGGAGAAATTTTGGATGTCGAGCAACTCTCGCTCTGTAACCGATAGATAAAATATCCTGCTGGCTATACGTGTATTTATCCAGGCAGGGTGGAGTCGGAGAGCACACAGCCACAGCATCTAAGCGCACCACCATTGTCTGTAATCTTTTGTAATCATGTAAGATTTCTGGACAGTATGATGATGATGGGTGCCTAGAGTGGGCAATTAGGAGGTTCATTGTGTTTGTCTCAATTCTTTGTTACTTCTCTGTAAAATGGGTTTTTGAACAAGGTCATGACTGTAATTCTGCATTAAGTACCCAGGTACCCCTGAATCCATGTAATGAAATCCACTGTACATACCTTTTCAAATGTGTTTGTGTCCAGCAAAGTATAAATCTGTATTGTTTAGCACTATATAGAGTTAAGGCATCTTGAAAATCATAAGTCTTTGAATTGATTCAGAATCAGCAGTTATTGTTGTAGAGTTTGAGTTTATTCTCTCTGTAGAAAATGAATACTCGCTTCCCAGATACCAGTTTTAAAAGAAATCATATATATATATATATATATATATATATATATACAGTACTATGCAAAAGTTTTAGGCATTTGTGAAAAATGTATTAAACAAAGAATGCTTTCAAAAATGGAAGTGTTAATCATTTATTTTCATCAATCAATCAACAAAATGCAGTGAATGAACAAAACAGAAATCTAAATCAAATCAATATTTGGTGTGACCACCCTTTGCCTTCAAAACAGCATCAATTCTTCTAGGTACACTTGCACACAGTTTTTGAAGGAACTCGGCTGGAAGGTTGTTCCAAACATCTTCGAGAACTAACCACAGATCTTCTGTGGAAGTAGGCTTCCTCACATCCTTCTGTCTCTTCATGTAATCCCAGACACACTTGATGATGTTGAGATCAGGGCTCTCTGGGGGCCATACCATCACTTCCGGGACTTCGTATTCTTCTTTACCCTGAAGATAGTTCTTAATGACTTTGGCTATTTGTTTGGGGTCGTTGTCCTGCTGCAGAATAAATCTGGGGCCAATCATTATTTTCCTCCCTGATGTTATTGCATGATGGATAAGTATCTGCCTGTATTTCTCAGCACTGAGAACACCATTAATTCTGACCAAATCTCCAACTCAATTTGCAGAAACGCAGCACCAAACGTTGCCTGCAGACACTCATTATTGTTCCGCTCTCTAGCCCTTCGACGAACAAACTGCCTTCTGCTACAGCCAAATATTTCAAATTTTGACTCATCAGTCCAGAGCACCTGCTCCCATTTTTCTGCACCCCAGTTCCTATGTTTTCGTGCATACTTGAGTCGCATGGCCTTGTTTCCACGTCGGAGGTATGGTTTTTTGGCTGCAACTCTTCCATGAAGACCACTTCTGGCCAGACTTCTCTCTGGATGTACCTGGGTCCTACTGGTTTTTTGTCAGTTCTGAGCTGATGGCACTGCTGGACATCTTCCGATTTCGAAGGGTAATAAGTTTGATGTGTCTTTCATCTGCTGCACTAAGTTTCCTTGGCCAACCACTGCGTCTACGATCCTCAACGTTGCCCATTTCTTTGTGCTTCTTCAAAAGAGCTTGAAAAACACATCTTGAAACCCCGGTCTGCTTTGAAATCTTTTTCTGGGAGAGACCTTGCTGATGCAGTATAACTACCTTGTGTCTTGTTGCTGTGCTCAATCTTGCCATGACATGAAACTGTCTTCATGAAACAGCATTTTTTCACACCTGCCTAAAACTTTTGCACAGTACTATATATATATTGTCACGCTTGGGTCACAGATTTGCACAGAGACACAGAAGGTCGTAGAAAAAGAAGTATTTTTATTCAAACACTGCAAACACATGAACTTAAACGTGCTCCATGACAAGTCAGAGATGACAGTTCCGCTAGGAGCAGAGAGAGATAAAAGCAAACAATCAATTCCAAACTGACAGGTGCTGCAAGGCTTATAAGTCGGCGGAGTACCGCGCGAGGCTTGTATTACGCGTTATAGTGCAAGGATAAGGAGCAATGTGTAGTCAGTGTTTCAGGGTTTGTGGTTTTCCCAGGGGCGTCTGTCTCTATTTGGGGTGCGATCAGCCCTCCAGCTCACACCCTCCCCCTCAGCTTTATTCACATTCCTGTGAATCAAGCGACTCTCTGTACCAGGTTCATTTAGTCGTGATAACACGTCTGCGTTGACGTGTTCAGAACCTGGTCGGTGCTTTACTGTGAAACTGTAAGGTTGTAAACCCAGAAACCATCTCATTAGACGAGAGTTTGTATCGTTTCTGTCGGTACAACCACTGAAGTGGAGCATGATCAGTTACCAAAGTGAAGTTTCGTCCCCACAAGTAATAGCGGCGCTTCCACAGCCCACCTAATTGCCAAGCATTCTTTCTCAATTGTAGAATAATTGCGTTCCCTAGGAAGTAATTTCCTACTCAAATATGTGATTGGATGTTCTTCTCCATCAAAAATTTGTGACAGGACCACACCAAATGCACTTGCGTCTGTTTGCAAGATAAAATCTTTTGTGAAATCCGGGTTCCTTAGAACCGGGTAAGAAGACAATGCTTTTTTTAAATCGTTGAAAGAACGTTCACAATTTTCTGTCCACAAGATAGGTCGTTTTTTTCTGCCTCTAGTAAGTTCTGTAAGAGGAGCAGCTCTATGTGCAAAATTTGGAATGAATTTTCTGTAGTAACCAGCGAGTCCCAGAAAGGCGTACTTGTTTCTGTGTCTCAGGTCTCGGTAAACAAGCATTTCTTCTATTTTCCTTAATTGTGGCCTAAGTAAACCCTTGCCCATAGAATAGCCTAAGTAATGAGTCTCGGACATGCCTAGTTTACATTTCTTAGGGTTAGCAGTAAGGCCAGCCTGTCTCAAGCTTTCAAGAACGGCTTGAAGCCGCTCTAAGTGTGTTTTCCAATCATTGCTAAAAATCACGACATCGTCAAGGTATGCCCCAGCATATTCAGAGTGAGGACGTAGGATCTGATCCATCATACGCTGAAAAGTTAGAGGTGCCCGTGAAGACCAAACGGAGTCTTGTAAATTCATAGAGTCCGTCAGGAGTCGCAAATGCCGTTTTCTCACAACTGCTAGCCTCTAAAGGCACCTGCCAATAGCCTTTCGTGAGATCTAGCGTGGAGATATAGCTCGCCTGACCCAGTTTTTCCAACAGTTCATCGACACGGGGCATGGGATAAGCATCGAATTTAGAGACCTTATTCAAGCGCCTGATATCGATACAGAACCGAACCGAACCGTCTTGCTTTGGGACTAATACGACTGGGCTGCACCAGTCACTTTTACTTTCACGAATTACACCCAGTGTCAGCATCTTTTTACCTCTTCAAGACAATATTTGCGCGCTTCCGTATCCGAACGGCGCATCTGTACGCAACATCAGGTTCAGTGGTAATTTTATGTTTTGTAATGTTAGTCTTGCCTGGTAAATCTGAAAAGACATCAGTGTTCCGTTCTATCAAAGATAACAGTTCTGTCTTTTGCGTGTCAGTAAGATCGTTACCAATGGTAACATCGGTCTGAGAAACAGCAGCCAAGGAAGTGTTAACCTCTTGTCGGTCGTGCCATTCCTTCAAGAGGTTAATGTGTAAAATCTGGAATGGTTTGCGCCGCCGGTATTCTAACCTTGTAATTTACGGACTCATACGCTCCTCAATAATGGCGGGCCCTGCCATTTAGCTAAGAATTTGTGTGGATCCGAGGGAACCAGTACCAAAACACGATCGCCAGGTTTGAACTCACGGAGCTTGCTGCGCCTATCGTAAAGACGCTTCTGAGTTTCCTGTTCTCGTTGTTGGTGTTCCACAGCAATAGAGGAAAGCATAGAAATTCTGTCTTGCAACGAAATTAGTCGATCTGCAAAGCTTGGACCTTAGCTGCTCTCTCGTTTCCTATCCATTCCTCACGCATCACATCCAGGATGCCTCGCGCCTGCCGAATAACAACTCAAGGGACTCAAGCCAGTGGACGCCTGTGGTGATTCTCGCACCGCGCATACAAAACAAACGGTAGGACAGTGTTCCATGTTGTGGGATCATTATGAGCAACTCGCCTGATCATCTGTTTCAATGTTTTGTTAAATCGCCGGTTAAACCATTCGTTTGAGGATGGTAAACAGTAGTACTCAATTTCTTAATAGCAAAGCTGTCACACAATTGTTTCATCACGAGAAGTGAAAGGTGTGCCCTGATCAGTTAAGATTTCTCTAGGGATACCAATACGAGTAAAAGTTTCACATAGTGCTTTGGCTACAGCCGAAGAGTTGGCCTTTTCAGCAATCATTTCTGGATATCGTGTCGCATAATCAACCAACACCAGCAAATATTGGTACCCATCCTTAGTCTTAGGTAATGGTCCCACAATATCTAATCCCACACGCTGAAAGGGAACTTCCAATATGGGCATAGGACAAAGGGGAGCCGAGGAGGCTTATAAGCAGAGACGATCTGGCAGTCTGGACATGAAGTACAAAATCGTTCAACATCTTTTCCCATATTAAGCCAATAAAATCGTTTTGATAACCGGTCTCTAGTTTTGTCGGCACCGAGGTGCCCCCCCAAGATGTGTGAATGTGCCAGATGCAAAACAGTTTCCCTATGTGCTTCAGGTACCACCAGTTGTTCAATAAATTCCCCCTCCAAATGATCTGAGATCACTCTGAAAAGGCAACCGTCCTTTTCTATAAAGTGTGGGGTTTTCACACCCCGAATTACGCTCTTGGTAATAAGAGTCATTAGCAGGGCGAGCCTGTTTAAATGCATATTCTAATGAGCTATCAGTATGCTGCAAACGCACAAAATCTGATTGTTCGTTAACGCCGGTTTGTGTTCGAGGCGTTTGCAATCTGGGAAGATGTAGAAGGACCAGCCCATTCTGGAAGATTGTCGGGGGTGACCTCCTCCGTCTCGCTGGAGAGATCGGGTTCAATATCTAAGTTGGGCTCTAGATTTTCCCGGCCGCTACCAGTTCTTCGTCTTGGTTTCTTCTTCTTCTCCCCCACTAAGTTCATTAGTGGACTGGACTACTGGTCCCTTACATTTATTAATCAGTTTCGAAAAAGGGCATTTCTCCGTCCTATGAGTAATGGCCAAGGGCACGAGTCAAACGGCAGACCAAACCTTAAAGTGGCGACCCCTATAAGTTAAAGGAAGAAGTAAAGTCTGATAATCTTTAACATCACCATGTACACAGCGTATTTTTACAGTATCACAGTCTCTAAGGCATTGTTCATTAAGACAGTCTCGTCTCACAATACAAAGGTCACTTCCGAGTCTAACAATGCTGAGATTTCTCTGTCCCCAATTTCACCGGATCAACAAGCCATCTTTTCCATCCGGATATGTAATAGTTGAGCAACAAATCTCGCCAGTCCAATCTCCATTGAATGAGCTGGAGACAAGCGACATTCTCTTGCCAAATGGCCGAGTTGATCACACCGGAAACATCTACAGTCGGCTCCGCTTCTGAAATATCCTCTGCGACGTCCACGTCGACGTGCTCTGTAGTGTCCACGGTCTCGCCGACCTGCTGTTGCCACTGTCTCCCCAGAAACAGGCGTCCCATCTATGACTGGATTTCCCGGGGTCCTACCTGACCCCATTAGATTTTCAGGTCCTGCAGCTTGTCGATCGAGCGAGAATGTCCTGGACGTTCGTTCACAGGTTGCGGCAGCACGAAATCCACCGCTTTTCTCCAAGTGGACTGTGAACCCTCTAATCGTCTGGACATAATCGTTAATGATTTAATATCATGGCGTAGAAATTCATCTCGAAGAACTTCAGGTATGCCGGCCAGTAATATATTCACGACAACTGTTTCCATCACGTCTCCTTCAAACCAACAGTGCACTTTATGTATCAAATCTTGAATTTGCGCACGGATTGGGTCATCCATGTTTAGTTTCCAGTCTTTAAGTGCATAAGTTTTAGATCTCTGAAATAAGTCGTCGGCATCCATCTGTGCAACCACTCCTGGTACCACTTGTCACGCTTGGGTCACAGATTTGCACAGAGACACAGAAGGTCGTAGAAAAAAGAAGGATTTTTATTCAAACACCGCAAACACATGAGCTTAAACGTGCTCCATGACAAGTCAGAGATGACAGTTCCGCTAGGAGCAGAGAGAGATAAAAGCAAACAATCAATTCCAAAACTGACAGGCACTGCGCAAGGCTTATAAGTCGGCGGAGTACCGCGCAAGGCTTGTATTACGCGTTATAGTGCAAGGATAAGGAGCAATGTGTAGTCAGTGTTTCAGGGTGTGTGGTTTTCCCAGGGGCGTCTGTCTCTATTTGGGGTGCGATCAGCCCTCCAGCTCACAATATATATTTAGGTCAGGCGAACCTGGGGACTAGGTAATGGTATCAATTCATTCATACTCCAGGAACTGCCTGCATACTCTCGCCACATGAGTCTGGGCATTGTCGTGCATCAGGTTGAACCCAGAACCCACTGCACCAGCATAGGGTCTGACAATGGGTCCAAGGATTTCATCCTGATACCTAATGGCAGTCAAGGTGCCATTGTCTAACCTGTAGAGGTCTGTGCATCCCTCCATGGATATGCCTTACGAGACCATCACTGACCCATCACCAAACTGGTTATGCTGAACGATGTTAAAGGCAGCATAACGTTTTCCTTGGCTTCTCCATATCCTTTAATGTCTGTCACATGTGCTCAGGGTGAACCTGCTCTCATCTGTGAAAAGCACAGGGTAGCAGTGGTGGACCTGCCAATTCTGGTATTCTATGGCAAATGCCAATTGAGCTCCACTGTACCGGGAAGTGAGCACAGGGCCCAATAGAGAATGTCAGGCCCTCATGCCACCCTCATGAAGTCTGTTTATGTTTGTTTGGTCAGAGACACTCACACCAGTGGTCTGCTGGAGATCATTTTGTAGGGCCCTGGTAGTGCTCATCGTTTTCCTCCTGTCCAGCTCTCCTAGAGTAACTGTCTGTCTCATGGAATCTCCTCCATGCCCTTGAGACTGTGTGTGCTGGGAGACACAGCAAACTTTCTGGCAATGGCACATATTGATGTCCCATCCAGGAGGAGTTTGACTAACTGTGCTACCTCTGTAGGGTCCAGGTATCACCTCATGCTACCAGTAGTGATACTGACCATAGCCAAATGCAAAACTAGTTAAAAAACAGTCAGGAAAGATGAGGAGGAAAAATGTTAGTGGCCTTCACATGATAAACCATTTCTGTTTTGGGGGTTGTCTCATTGTTGCCCCTCTAGTCCACTTCGTATTAACTTCATTAACACCAAAGCAGCTGAAACCGATTTATGATCCCCTCTGCCACTTAAATGACCAGATCAATATCCCAGAAGTTTCACTGACTTGATGATATACTCTGATTAAAAAGTGACCCTTTAATTTTGATGAGCAGTATAACTATCCTTCCATCCATTTTCCAACCCGCTGAATCCGAACACAGGGTCACGGGGGTCTGCTGGAGCCAATCCCAGCCAACACAGGGCACAAGGCAGGAACCAATCCTGGCAGGGTGCCAACCCACCGCAGGATACACACAAACACACCCACACACCAAACATACACTAGGGCCAATTTAGAATCGCCAATCCACCTAGCCTGCATGTCTTTGGACTCCACGCAGAGAAGCAAACCCGGGTCTCCTAACTACCACTGCACCACCGTGCCGCCCTGAGCAGTATATATATATATATATATATATATATATATATATATATATATATATATATATATATATATATATATAACAAATGTTCTCCAAATAATATTTGTATAAATAGCATAATAGTTAAAATTGAGGAGAAAAGAAAAAACTTTAGTAAAAGAAAAACAATACAGTACTAAAAATTTATTTGAGTTGCCATTGTAAAGATATGCTTAAAAATCAGTGTTTGCAATGCCTTAGCTCACATCACAAGCCAGAAGAAAATGCAGTGTCTTTGAAAGAACTGATAATCCAGCCAGTTGTCTAACTCTTTGCCCAAGGGTCATTGTTGTACTATTCCAAGTTGCCCACCCCTGCTGGTTAGGGAACACAGCAAAGACCATACAAACCTACCAAGAGAGAAATTCAAACAAGAGAGATGGAGTATATATAATGCAGGGATTAAAATAAATAAAGAAGAAGGTATTTGTGCTTAGCTAAATATTATTTTGCTTCTTTTGAAAGGGTTAAGAAAACAAAGAAAGAGTTGACAATTTCAACCTTTTGGAACCTGGGAATGACCCACTAATACACAATACTATCATTATTACGCCAAGCTCCATTCTCGCTGGATTTTCCACAAAATCTTTAATAATAATTTAATTCTTTTCACACTCTGCAGCAAGCTGAGCTCTTTAAGAAACAGTAACAAAAAAAATAGACAGAAAAAAAAACTACTCCTGAGAAGGAAACTTTGCTATGAAGCTAAACTCAAGCCGATTAGACCATGCCCTGAATAGAGCTGGGCATGGCCTAGCACGAAAGCTAACCCAGCAGTCGTCTTCATTAATTAATCTGCACAGAGTATCATAAGTAGAAGCTAGGCCTAGAAACTAACAATACACATTACTCAAAAATGGAATTGTATTTCATTTTTACTAGTTACATTATTCAAACTGAGATTGTTCTTTACTAGATCTATACTACATTTCAATACAAAGTCAAAATGCTATCAATCAGTTCTGGTGTTTTTGATAGCCAAAGTAGAAAATTTTGTTCACAGATTTATGTTCAACAGCTGTTTGTATACTTTATTAGTATCTACATTTTTAAGTAGTTTATATTGTTAAAATATTTTTGTGAAAACTATGAAGTATTTTTAAATATAAGAATAAGTAATTAATGGGTGGCTTTGCATTATGTTGATTCTTAAATGTTTATTCCAAATTGGCCTGTGTAGGAGTGAGGAAGAATAGACGCTGCAATGAACTGACAGTCCTTTTTAGGTTGCTTTCATCCTCGTGCTTCCAGGATAGACTCTTTCCCCCACCAATTGAATTAAACATGTTTGATAATGTGCCTTTTATCTTATAATTTCTATTTATTTTTTAAGGTTGTTATTTCAGAGATTTGGCAAAGTGGCAGAGCTTTTACCACTGCTTCCTTCAGCGTTTTGTATTTTGATTTCTTACCATATTTCAAAGACATGCAGGTAGATTAACACTTGCCAGGCATTTTTTTGTGTTCGGTAACCACAGGGGTTATATTAAACGGCATCTGACTTATTTTATTCTCACTTATGGTCCATCAGTACTGCATTGTTACGACACTCAACCTAAAGAGACAAAAAACAGTCAAAAAAATGGAATACATAGGTCAAAACACAGTGAAGCAAAACAAAACCAATAAACCAAAACTAAAGAGGTAAGACAAAGATTGAGAGTCGGAGAACAAAGAGTTTAAAACTAGATGATTAAACCCTAATACTAAGGCCTACTAAGGCCTCTAATCCTGTCCATCCTCGTCACACCCAATGCAAATCTTAGCATCTTTAACTCTGCCACCTCCAGCTCTGTCTACTGCTTTCTGGTCAGTGACAGTGTCTCTAAACCATATAACATAGTTAGTCTCACTACTGTCCTGTACTGTCCTGTATACCTTCCCTTTCACTCTTCCTGATACCCATCTGTCACAAATTACTCCTGACACTCTTTTCACCTCTCCTCCACAATTCCCGTTACTCTGTACTGTTGAATGTATTTAAACTCTTAAGTAATGAAAAAATATGACTTATTTAATATTAAAATGTAAAGCCAACATAACAATTACATTATTTACACATAGACACCATAGTAAATGCAAAAATACACACATAGAATGCATTGTCACACGTGTGCACATGGGAGGCAGCTAAAGGGCTTGAGTAAGGGCAATTCCGAATCAGACTGGGATGTGGCAGAGTGCACTGACTCTTACAGCAATATCAACTAAATACAGTGATCCCTCGCTATATCATGCTTCGACTTTCGCGGCTTCACTCTATCGCAATTTTTTTCTCATACTCGCTTACGTCACTACACATGCGCTTTCTGAGAACTTTCATCTAAGCCCCACAATGGCTCCTAAACGTGCTGCTTTTTCTAAGCCTTCTGACAATAAAACTAAGCGCCGGAGGAAGATGCTTACTATCCAGGAGAAGGTGAAACTCTTGGATATGATTAAAGATGGCAATACCCTACAAAAGCCTCCTCACGCATATGAAAAGACAGTGCCAGCAACTGCCTATCAAGATGTTCTTCAGCCACGCACCCAGACACCCACTGCCTACTCCTAGTACTTCTTCACTGAAGACAACAACGCACCTGCTGAAGATACTGCACCACCTCTGAAAACTCTCCTACTGAGGTCGTGCCTTCATAGGTTAGTGGTTGTGTGTAATTAAATGTATAGTACAATAATCTACTATATAAAAGCGTTCGGGATTGTCCTTCCGTTCCCTGAGTGCTCTATTCTGCTTATTACAGACTTACTACTTGCGGCTTAAGGTACGAAGCGACACAATGTGAGCAGAGTTCTGGTGCTGTCATCGTTCCCTTGCTTTTGTGCGCGATGTGCTGGAAAAAATAGACAAAATTATGTCTCTGGAAATAATTAATGTTGATGGAGTACAAATGCCTCACAGCGTAGTAAATATCAGGGGAGATGGTGCTTGCTTATTCTCATCTATAGCTTATTTAGTGCATAAAACTCCGTCTTTAGCGGTACAGATTTTGGCTGACATTTTATGACTTAGGACAGGCACTTGAGGAAATAAAAAAAAAAAAACTTAGGTTTTCGGGAGATGTTATGAATGGGCACTTTGATGTTCTCATTTCCTACACTTACGTGCCTGATGTACACATGGAGCGCACAAAAATTGAGGATAAAAGTCGGTTAGCCTTAAAAGGCGAGTGCGCCTAGTAATATGATATTTGTAACGTCTAATATGTCTTTTTTTCTCTTATTTTGTCTAATATATTGGGTAATACGAGTGTAATGGTGACTAAAGGGTGTTATTTCATGTCTAGAGGGCTCTAATAATGTTAAAAAACGTATTTAGAACGTTGTAAACAGGTTTTCTATACTCTAACTGCGAAAATATTCGATTTATACTGATTTTCTACTTCGTGAAAATTCATTTATCACGGTAGAGTCTGGAACGGATTAACCATGATAAACGAGGGTTCACTGTAAATCACAAACCAATGGTGCTTTAGGAGTTTCTTTCCAAAAAACTGGATTTTACAGTGTATAACCAAGACATTTTAAGATACACAACCCTGAAATCAAGTTTCTATTGTGCTGTAGATGCCATATCCCATACTACTGTGAAATTGTTCTTTTAGTCACAAGGTGTTCCTTCTTTTGGAAAAACCAAGTCCCTTTTCGGAAACATTCAGTCTCTTGCACCTACAATCTCTTAAAACAAGTATTGAAGTTGCAGTTATATATACATTTTTTTACTTTTTAGAAAAAATATATATCTACACACATATATACTTTATATCGCTCTGAAAAAACAAGGAAACAATTTGTAATGCTATACAAGTAATTAAATTCTTATACAAACTTTACTTTAAAAATTATTTTTATGACAGTCCTTGAAACAATTTTGTTTATCACTTGACACAGAGGAAGTATACATTTAATACAATAGGTTTTTTGTGCTGTAATTCACACATCATCCTCTGCCTTCTCTTGCAGTTGTCCTACAGAAGTTCAGAGTGTTTTTATTTATATATTTTTCTTGTTATTATTGTTTATTGTATTTAACATCTAGAATAAACTAAGTACATACATACATTTTCACAGTAGCTTCTTCCAGTGTTTGGTTATGGGGTTGAGGACAATGCCTTTGCACCATGAACAAGTCACTAGCTGAAACTGTTTTTGTTTTTTTTTGTTTTTTTTTGTTCACAACCCAGCAATGCAAAATGTGTGATACTGTGAAATTCAATTGTGCGTGGAGGGGATCCTCATGTGAAATTTCAAGAAGCACAAGCAGAGCATAACAATTACACTAAGAAACATTGTCTGTACTCTTAACTTGAAATTGAAAGAGCACTACTCTAAAAGCTAACATAGAGAGAATGTCCAGCTGACAGCCTTTTGGCATGGTAATTGAACCTATGACACTTGAAATGTAAAATAGCATTCTGCAGTGCTTCAAAGTCATATTAAGCAGTACATACAAATAAAATTCATAAAACATATTATTCCCAATAATGTCAAAACTTTGCTCAAAATCTGTCTAAAGCTTTGTGCATTACAATGCATAATAGTGCATAAAGAGGAGCTGTTACATAGGCATTATATTTATTGTCGTATATGTACAGGTGTGATTTGTTGTACAAATGACCAATTATATACAACTTGTAAAAGATAGACAAAACAACTATAAAGGTTTGGGGTTTCTGTAAAAACAGTTTTGAAATATGAAAAAATAGCAAAGTCAGGTCAGTACACATCCGTGTTATACAGTTGACTGCTCAAAGATGGCTGAGCAGAAATATTTATGAGGCGGGACCGGAAGTAGAGGTGAATGCTGGGTAGGAGCCGGGGTGGATAGTGGGATTGGTGACGTCATCAGGGACTGACAGAGGAAGGGCGGAAGTAGTAGTGTGTGGAGGCTGATTCTGACCGCTTCATGGCAGCGGTGCGTCTTTCTTTCTGCGAAAACAAAGAGAGGAAAGTTAGTACCCCGTCACACACTTCTGGCATACAAACTCACAATATCCTTTCTGGTCCGTCCACGGCCCCCGATTCACACGTGCGTGACACGACCCCCCCTTAATCCAGACCCATCGGGTCGGTTGGACCGAACTGAGAGGTCGTGAACCCGGGAGAGGGCATCAGCATTGGCCTGAAGGTTGCCTCGACGATAAGTGACGGTGAACTTGTATGGCTGCAGGTCCAAAAACCACCTGGTAACTCTGGGATTCAACTCCTTATGCAGTGACATCGTCACTGGAGGGCAGCGTGGTCAGTCACCAGAGTGAGCTCCCAACCCAACAGGTAGTATCTCAGATGGGTCACCGCCCACTTAATGGCCAAAGCTTCCCTCTCCACTGCTGCATACCTGGTTTCCCGGTCCACCAATTTCCGGCTCAGGTACATTACGGGATGTTCGACACCATCGATGCTTTGGCTCAACACTGCACCCAGGCCTGTGTCCGAAGCATCGGTCTGGAGAATGAAAGATAATGAAATATTAGGGGTTTTCAATATTGGTGCCGAGGTCAGGGCCAGTTTTAAATCACTGAATGCTCGTTCCGCTTGGTCATTCCATATCACATACAAAGGAGCCCCTTTCTTTGTTAAATTAGTCAAGGGTGCTGCTCTTTCAGAGAAGCGGGGCACGAACCGGCGGTAGTATCCCGCTAACCTCAAGAAAGCCTGCACCTGTCTCTTGGTACTCGGACGGGGCCATTCCAGGATGTCTTTTACTTTGGAGCATTGAGGCTTTACCTGTCCCCACCCTACTAGGTAGCCTAAATACTTGGCTTCCTTTAAGCCGAAAAAACATTTGTGGGGGTTGATGGGGAGGCCGGCCGGCGACGTGAGGACAGCAAATACCTGCAATATATGGTCAATCCAGGTGCCGGAATAGAAGATAACGTCATCAAGGTAGGCGGCACAATAGGACTGGTGGGGCTTTAGCACTCTGTCTACCAGATGTTGGAAGGTCGCTGGTGCCCCATGCAGCCCGAATGGGAGGACCTTTTATTGCCAATGCCCACTAGGGGTACTAAAGGCAGTTTTCTCTTTGGCGGCTGAATTTGTCAGTACCCTTTAGTCATGTCAAGGGTAGTCAAATATCAAGCCGTGCCCAATCTCTCAATGAGATCATCTACCCTGGGCATCGGGTAGGAATCGAATTTGGAGACCTGGTTAAGACGTTGAAAGTTGTTACAGAATCTCCAGGAGCCATCTGGCTTAGAAATGAGGACGATAGGACTAGACCAGGGACTGTGGCTTTCCTCTATGATGTCCAAGTCCAACATCCGTTGGACTTCGAGTTCTACCTCAGCACGTTTTGCTTCCGGGAGGCGATAGGGTTTGTATCTTAGAGTGAATTAAAAAAGTGGCCCCCAATGAAAGGTGTTCGAGCTATGTATAGACATGTGAGGGACTTCAGAGGAATTCGACCATGCTATCGGTATCCTGTGTCTAATTCTATAGCATGTTTCATGTTTTATCTAATATTTATGTTGTTTCTTTGACTACTTGGTTAACAGTAAACACTCATTCCCTTCCTTAAATATATGACTTCTAAAATTATTTTTTTCTGTAGAAATGATGTACATGAAGTAATGCGTCAATTGGACGCAAGGGGGCTGCACAGACGACAGCCAGGAAATCGCAAAATTCTGAGATGCCAGTACTCAACAAAGGGCCCCAATCACACTTGGCACATTGATCGCATGTCTTATATTGGCTTTGTTTTTCTGTTTTTTTCTAATGTACATGATCCATATGATAAGAATAGAAAGTGCAAAACTGTGAAATCTGAGATTCTTACAAGGTACTTTAAACCCACTGTTTTTAATGTGGATGCAATGTTATTACTGTGTTTGCAGGGTTCATTTATTGAATTTTGTTTGTTACAGGAAATGATAAATTGCGTTTTTATGGAATCTGGATTCATCTGTGTATTGATGGGTATGTAGAGACAAGCTGATTCGTTATTATTGTGATCAATACTGTTCCGTTAATATGTATATTCTCTATGTATGTTTTTTTGCATATTTTCATATGTTTATGTAGATATTCAAGACGTGTTATATGGCTACATGCAGGGACCTCCAATCGGAATCCACATTTCATTGCTAGATATTTTCTTGATGCAGTAGAAACAGAAATGGTGAAACGTTTACTTTCGTTTCCAGCTAATTCCTATAATTAGTTTCTTTAGCTGCATATTGTTAGAAGATTTTCTTAATATTTTATAGAGCACTTTTCTGGCTGTGTGCATTAAATTACTGTGTTTTATTTATTTTTGAATTGTTATGGCTATAGGTTGTCCACACCTTGTGAGAGCAGATAGGGGTTGTGAAAATTCTTTAGTTGCCATTATACAGATGTCTTTTAGATACCGTCACCATGACAGCTTAACAGGAGTTAACAGTTTCAGATATGGGAAGTCTATACATAAATAAGTAAGTATAAAAAAATACCAGATTGTTGTATATTTCATTATTGTGACTTTACCTTTAAAGATGAAAGACCTATGTACAGTAGGAATATGCACATGCTTTCAACAATTACTGCATCATAAAGCCTATCATAAGTAATGTGATGTGTGACAATATCCCTTGTGAGTATTTGCTGACAGGATTTAAATGACTGAATTTAATATTTTGGGTGAAAAAAATCACCAATATTATATTCTGTTTTTATTTCTAAAAGCGAGCAGAGCACTTTAATGGATACCTAAAATCATGGATATGTTTCTGGCAAAAACATTTTGAGGTATGTAATGTAGATGTAATACATGTCTCTTTGATCAACTAAAGATTACATATAGTATTTTTAGCATTTTTTCCCTTAGTACACCTAAGAAATGGTGGAAGCTGAAATTTTGGAACTATCCAATCCCATACATATGTATGTATTGTACATTTATTTATTTATATAATGTTGATTCATATACACAGTATATATGTAAATGCTTATCTATTTATTAGTTGATATTTTTGTAATTAAAAATTATATTTACATAATGGAGACTGAATGTAAGGTAAGATGTAAAGGGGCCTGAGTTTCCTCAAAAGCTTGCATATTGTAATCTTTTTAGTTAGCCAATTAAAGGTGTCATTTTGCTGGACTTTTCACTAATCCCATGGGGAAATTCAAACACATACAGCAGCAGACTCACAGGATAAATAATATAGCCAAACTATCAATCAGTCGATAAGCAAATATAAATATAATGTATATTGTGCAGATATTTCAAAAAGAACTTCACAAGTGCCCCTGGTGGAAGCATTGAATTGCCTGATAGCAGTTTGCAGAAAAGACCCCCAGAGGTGCATCTTAGTACACCATGGTGGAATGAGCCTGTGGCTAAAAGTACTCCAAGACATTGCCTACTGGAGGGGATTTTTCATGATGGCATCCAGTTTTGCCACAGTCCTCTTTTTTTTACAACAGCTTCCAGTGTGTCCAGGGTTTGCCCTGTCATGGAGAAGGCTGTCCTGATACGTTTGTTCAGGTACTGTGCTTCTTTTGTGCTCAGGTTGCTTCCCCAGGAGACTGCAGCATGGAACATCACACTGGCTACTATGGACTGGTAGAACATTTCCAACAGTTTGCTGCACACATCAAAAGACCTGAGTCTCCATAGCTAGTACACTCTGCTCTGGACCTTCTTGCACAGAGACACTGTGTTGTCAGACCAGTCCAGTTTGTAGTTTATGTGAATCCCCAGGTACTTGTAGCTCTGCACCTCTTCCACGTACACATCCTCCCCTGGATGGTGATTGGTCAAAGGCATTTTGTCTTGCTAATACTGAGTTGCAGGTTGTCCTGGCACCGCAAGACAAAGTCCTCTACAAACATCGTGTACTCTTGACTCGTCTCCATTATTAATGCAGCCTATGATGGAGAAGCATCTGAAAATTGAAAAATACGAGTCAGTGTATTTTAGAAATAAAGATGCTTTTTTTGTGAAGGACCTTATGAAGTAATCAGCAAAAATGCTGTATTTTTGAGCATTATAACGGTTCAGTATTTAGCTCTACTGTATTGCCAGTAGGAAGTATTGGCCTGGTACCTATCTATATGGAATCTTCATGTTAACCACATATAAGAGTAGCTTTTTCCAGAAACGTGTTTTTCTTTGCATCACATATACATGTGTTTAGGTTACTTGGCATCCCGAAGTTTTGGTGAATGTTGTAACTGTGTGTACCTGTGAGAGAATACAACAAGACTGCCATGCTATTCACAGTTGCTTGTGACTGGATACACTAGGATAGTTGTCTACATCACTATAAAACAGTTTAATCAGAAATTTAAAAAAAAAAATGTTTTTTATATATTTCCTTCTGTTTCAGACACTGTGTCCAATATTGCTTTTTACCTCTAATTGAAAGGCAGCTTTACTCTGAGCGCATTGAATGGAACAACCACAGGATTCGTAAGCAGACTTTAGCTGCAGGACCATTTGGAAACCCGGACATGCTTTATTTTTGTCCTCCATCTGGTAATGTTACCCTTAAACAGAGCCTATCCAAATCTAGTTTCATGCTTACCTGATAAGGTTTTATGTTTAAACTATTTTGGACAAAACTATGATAACATATTTAAGCCAACTATTAATTATTTTGTCACATTTGGTTTTATCTGTTAGCTCAGAAACTTCAGCCTTGAAGAACACAAACTGTATAAACAACACCGTCAAAAGTCGCAATAAATTTCTCTCTCAATGAGCTATACCACAAAAAAAGTTGGAAGGTTAGCTCTATTCTTTCACACAGGGCAATCTTCTGCTTCCCACATTTTATTTGTTGCCATTTTGCAGTTTAAGGTTCTAAATGATTTAAGATCAATAGTTTTAAGAATTCTTTGATTCCCAGAGTTATAAGCATTTTGAATTCCAGCAGTTGTAAGAGTTATTAGGTAGTATTTAAAATTATTTTTCTTTGTAAGAATCTTGTGTGCCTTTGAGTTTGTACTGGCTTACTGTCATGTGATTAGTCTTGGCTTGTTTTCCTGTGTCTGTGTAACAATATTCTGTGCTTTTACACTTTACCACTGCAAACAAATTTCCCTCTGAGATAATAAAATCTGCCAAACCTAACCCATTGTCTAATCGTTTTTTTAGTTTATGTATTTTGCATATACAGTATGGTATTATGGACAGTGCTCATTTACTGTCTACTCATTCCACTCATTTATTTTTTGTCATTAATAGGAACTCCAAATATGCTGTGCACAATTGATGATGATCTTCAGCAGAATGCAGACACTATGGCTTGTGAAAAGGGATCCACCCTGACTGTGGCCAATGTTGCTTTCAGGCAGTTGTGCTCCACTGTGTTTACTCTCCCTAGATCAATGGAAGGTTATTCAGTTGATGATGCTGTGGCTTCCTATCTAACAACTGCAAATCACATCACAACCCTTATGGCCAGACGATTGAACCAGATAACTTTGTACAGGCTTTTGAAAAATATGGAAAAATAATAAATTCTTCTCATGCTAAATAAATTTTGTTGTTGTGAAAATAAATTGGTTTAATCATACTTTTTTTTTTAGCCTTTACACATAGAAAGATCCATTATAAAAATTTAAAACAACCCAGAGGATATTTATATAGAACCTTTAGTATCCTTCCATAATCTATGTTTAACCATTATCAGTCCATTAATTGTATGAACTTGAACTGATATTAGAGTTCCTTGTGACAGAAGAATCAAGCACCATTTATGAATTTGTTGAGTACAACTTAGATGGCTGATTTTCTTCTCTGGGAGAGACATTATTTATTTGCATCACAATTTTACAGTCATAACATCAAGAAGAACAACAATCAAAATAATTGTATGGACTTTTTTCCTGCATACAGTATATAATTTAACACATTTTAATGACAGGAAAAACTAAACATTTCACTTTCCTCTTGGGGATGAATAAAAACAAAGGTCATCATCTAAAACATTTCATTTTCTAATTACCAATGGTATCCATAATGTTTTTTTAAATCAGTGTTGTCCAATGATTTTAACAGAAGAACTAGGTTTGAGGCCGAAATTCTTTCCAATGGTGTATATTTTAAAAATGTACATATTAATTGTGTGCAAAATGAATCGAATTTGTTTAAAGCATTTGGAGCTGCCTCTTTTGACATAACTGGCACAGCTCTTTACAGGTCTTTACAGACCATGGAACAGTGTTTGTGTACAGCTCTAAAAATGTTATGCCGATGGACCATATGTCTGAATGTACAGAACAAGGTTGATTAGCAGACATTCAGGAGCTGTGTAAATAGCAGTACCACCAAGAGGTCCACTTAAAAGGCCAGATATTTTGCTCCCTTGACTTAGCGAAACTGAGTCACGAACATTGGCTAAACCCCAGTCGGTAAGATAGGCCTTTTTGCTGCTGCCTTAAAACTAGAAGACAAAAATTACAGAAATGAAAATAAATTTACTTAATGAAACACAAATGATCAACAAAGCATAGGTTTGTTACCTAAACAGAATACATGTTTACCCTGTGTTTTGCACAAAAGTAAACACAAGCTTAGAATTCAAAATGTTAAAATTGCGATTGTGACTGATATAGAAAAACATCCCAAAACAGCTATTTATATTTTTATATGGCCCAGAATCACATAAAGAATGTCTAAATGGAGTTTAATAGGCCATATTAATTTACAAAAGAGGTATCAAAGTGAAACCATACTAAAACAGTAACTCTTTTGTTTTCCTTGTATTTTAAATTTCTGTTTAAAAAATATATCCTACCAGGATGTTTGCAGGCTTCAGGTCCTGGTGTATTACATTCTTAGAATGGATGTATTCCACAGCCATTGCCACATCAAGTGCAACATATTTTTTTTCTTCTGCTTCTAACTACAAAATGAGAAATGATTTGTAAAATCAACCTGAATTATCCAAGTAATATTCAGTGCATCAAGGTCAGGAAGTTATCCTAAAAAAGCTGATGTGAACTTGTAATTTCCAGGTATAATTTTATTTATAACACTAATATCTATATCACTATAAACAGTAAAATTACCACTGTTAAATTAACACTATAGCTGCATAGATGGCCCATACTTTCCACATGTACAATTTAAAATGTTAAATCAATTCTAATAGTATTAAGGTAACAGGGTTAGTTTAGCTGTTTACCCTGTTACGATGCCTTTTGTAGCACTTAACAAAAACTACAGGTAGAACTTTACAGTTTTAGCATTAAACAACAATTCTTAAATTTTTTTAGGTTATCATGGAGCTACATTACAAGCACATAATATGATAACTACACAGATAGGAAAATGAAACAATTTAAAGCTGCCTGAGAAAATGGAATGTTAACTGGCAAGCTTTTTACCAAGGATGCAAAATGAAACCGCTTATAAAGGTATCTTTAGGAAGTCTATAGGAAGAATGCCAGAAATAACAAACATATTTATCCTTTAATAATCCTTTTTTTTTCCTTTTTAAAGGAGTATTGCATTTATATTAACTTGCATGAATAGAAAGCACTTTTTTCACATGACACATGGTAACATAAAAAGATTTAGAATGGTTTAGAAAAACAACTAACAATATCCTATTTTAGAATGCATATTTTCAAGTAAAAACATTGCTAATTTTTGAAAAGTTAATTTAAAAGGTTCAAATGTCAAAAACTCTTGTTATATCAAGTTAAAGACAACAGAACATTCCATACCTTCACTGGACTGTCTGCACTATGAAGTACAACGTGTAAACTTGCTCCATGAATATACTCGTTTGCTATGAGTATATACTGATCTTTTTTGGTAGCAGTCAAGAATCTAACAATATTTGGATGAGAAAGTCTTCTACGGATAAAAAAAATACCAACATTAAACATAACTGTACATAACATGTTCATTTACAATTCTCCTTAAAAATAAAGACTTAACACATTGTAATGTAAATATCCTTAAAAAATTGTCATTTTCTTGTCTTTAATACAAGCTTTTAGAAAAGTTTTCTTTTACATTCAGTTGTCTGATGTTCACAGTTTTCAGAAACTAACAGTGAACTAAACAAATTTAAACAATCAAGTTTCACTACAAAAAATATCAAGGGAAAAAAGAACTTACAAACAAACAAGGATCTCATGCAAAAAGTCATTACTGTCATCAACATGAATCTTCTTTACTGCTGCTGGTGTTCCCTGATATGAACCAAAGTACACAGTTCTAAATGACCCTGACCCCACAGCCAAATCAGGATTGAATTTGATTTGTCCATCATCAACATATGGAACTCGTGGCATGTACACTTGTGAAGGAAATGAAAAAAAAAATAAAATAAATAATACCATTGAGCTAAAAATAACAATCATACAGACAACTAAAACAGTTAAATTAAATGAGGCAGCAAAGATTTTACAAAACACCAAACCCTTGAATGCAGCATTCATGAATTTAGAAGAATAAATCACCTTTTTTTTTTTCAAAATACAAAAGTATTGCTTTTCACTATGTCTGCATTACAACATACCTGGAGGAATTGCATGATAAGGAGGTGTTTGAACATCAGACTTTAATGAACCATCTTCCATATTTTCAGCAATTGCTAGTGAACAATGTTTTTTACTAGATGACATCATCAGCTGAAGAAAGTTATGAACATAAATTCACTTTCAATTAACAATGATTTTTCTAATGCAGTAAAACAATGGCATAAAATGAAAAGCACATTATTTTTATTTGATTAAAACTGTATTTCAGTCTTACCTCAAAGGAAAAGCTTCCTGAAAGTTGTGCTATTAGGCAAAATTAAAAAAGAAAATTACAAAAAACTCCAGACAAAGAAAAACAAATTAATACTAATCTAGGTTTAAATTAAATTAATTATAAAAATATTTCAATACCTTGTAAGATGTCCATCATTGGTTTTCTCTATAGGAAAGCAAAACACAATCATCAGGTTAAATGTGTATAATGTGTATAATGTTCTGCAGATTCTGATTTCTCAGTTTAGACATGTAATGTTTTCTTCCATATATCTGGAATTTCATTTAATGATAAATACTCCTTCTCAAAATCTGACTTGGGCCACCTTGATCCATCCGCATTGCACAGTGTGTACTGAGCTTCATTTCTTTTGTCATCTTTCCAAAACATTTCTTTGGCTTTCTCTATTATATCATCATAACCATCCAATGGTTTCATTAAAAATTTAGGAGGCTCTTCTTCCAGCATTATCTTATGGTATTTTCAGGGTTTTTTTTTGTTCTAGGTCTCCATTCCATTGCCATCACCTTGACCTTAAACAAAAATTGTATTTAGAACTTTGATATAAAATTCACAAAATGTACTAAATGTGAACTAATGTGCATAAAAAAGAAAATTGTATGATTAAGACAGGCAGTGTGGCATAGCAGTTAAGGTTTTGGACTGCAAACCCGGAGCTTGTCGGTTCAAATCCTGGTACTGACACCACTGTGTGACCCTGAGGAAGTTACTTCACCTACCTATGCTGCAAAAAACAAAAGTAATGTAGCAAATTGTGTCTCAGATTTTACAAGTTGCTTGGATAAAGGCATAAGTCAAATAGACAAATATGTATTATACATATAGGAACTATTTTATTTTCAGCAAACCTTTATAAATTAGGGTTTCTCCTTTTTAGATGCAAACTGCTTCCTCTTCACTGATGTTTTTTCTTGGATGGCTTTTTCCATTTCATTGAAAATTAAAGCAGCATCTGCCAAAATATGTCACGTTCTTATTAATTTTTCAACATTGTGTAAAATAACTTCATAAAGTAGCATAAAAGGTTTAAATATTGGTTATCCTTTTACACTAAAATAGTACTAAAGAGATACAAAAAAGTAAAATGTATGTGTTGTTTTTCTTTAGGGAGATTTAATATTACTGAAGAAAGAAAAAAAACTAAAACCGCCAAATGGGGCTATGCATACGTAAAAACCTTAAAAAGGTTTAAATAAAACAGAAATACCTTTACTTTTACTTCCTTGGCTTGTAGAGGGCGTATCCTGTTGCAAAGCCCTAACTTTTTCATGAAAGCCCCTTTCAGTCAATAAGCCTTAAAAACAAGTGTAAATATACTGACAACAAGCTACGCAAACCCACCAAGACATGGAATCGTTTAAATCAAGGCACTGCGCTACCTTCTTCCAGATCGGCCCTAAGGCGTTCGTATTTTTCCAAAGCAGTTCTGGTCTCCATCGGCATCTGTAGCTGAGTAGAAAAACCCCATTCCATACTATTAGTTAATGATTAACACATTTCTACATGTATTGTAAGCATACAATACAACTGATAATATGTTGCGCTTATTTGTCTGTAACGAAATTTTCCCGCATTTAACGGCTTAAGTCTGAAGTGGTTTGTGCCCTTCAGAAAGAAAAAAGTTTGCGTTTACCTTTTGAATAAAAGGTGAGCTTTTAAGCCTGAGAAATCGCCCCGTAAATGCACACGTTTTAATGCACACGTGTTAATACAGTATGTATACTTACACAGTATTAAAAGACACTCAACAATTAACGTCATTTACCTTCGTCGTGCTGTAAATTCTTACTGTGAAATATAATTGACAAACATTGCGGCAAATGAACTTGTGAAGAAGGTGAAAGTGGAGTATTACGTCACTTTCTTAACGAAAATGCCAACGGTGGGTGATGACGGAGAGCTGAAGGCGAATGACAGAAAACTGACATTGGAGAACTGAGAACTGAGAGCGGACGGTGGTGGAAAGAGGGAGGAGGGAGGAAGGTTGACGGGGGATTCCTCGCAGGGAGGAGGAATATTTTATCGAAGGTAGTAGGAAGGATGGAGTTTTCTCGGAGGGAGGAGGATGTCCTAAAATGGACTGTTGGGAGACGCCTCCCTTTCTCTCCAAGGTTTTAAAACATTCACATGGTATATCCTCTCACTCGGCTGACGATTCAGTTGTTTCACCAAATAGTCGACGAGTCCTTTTCTTTCCTTAATCTCGTAGGGTCCTTGCCAGTGTGCCAATAGTTTAGAGTGGGAGGTGGGAACGAGCACCATTACTCGATCTCCGGGCTGGAATTCCCTGAGAGTCGAGTTACGATTATAACACCGCGCCTGCGCTGCTTGCGCACGAGTCATGTGCTCTTTTAGTAGAGGTCTAATTTTGTTTAGCCTGGCACGCAGTTGCATTACATATTCTAAAACATTAGGGGAGGGAAGAGCCTCGGCTTCCCATCCTTCTTTTACTATATCCAATAGTCCCCGGGGCTGGCGTCCATATAATAGTTCAAACGGGGAGAAACCCGTGGAGGCTTGAGGTACTTCCCGGTAAGCAAAAAGCACGAGAGGCAAGAGCTGATCCCAGTTCCTATCGTCCGCGCTGACTACCTTGTGCAGTATCTGTTTGAGGGTCTGACTGAAACGCTCCACCAGTCCGTCTGTTTGCGGGTGGTAGACCGATGTTTTCAGATGCCTAATTTGGAGTAACCTGGCAACATCCCTGAACATATCCGAGTTGAAGGGTGTACCCTGATCCGTGAGGACTTCTTTGGGTATTCTCACCGTAGAAAATAGGATGACTAACTCCCGTGCGATGCTTTTTGTATTAGCGGAGCGCAATGGAACCGCCTCCGGGTATCGAGTCGCATAATCAACCATGACCAATATATATTTATGGCCACGGTTTGAGGGTTCCAGGGGTCCTACGATGTCTACCACTATCCTGTCAAAGGGAATATCTATTAGGGGAATTGTAACAAGAGGAGCAGGACTGACAGAAAAGCCGGACCTCCTCATTAATTCCAGGCCAATAAAAACAGAGTTTTATCCTCTCCAAAGTTTTTTCAGCCCCTAAGTGGGCGCCTAGGAGGTGGGCGTGAGCTAGTTCGCAAACCTCCCGCCGGAAGGTACGCGGTACTAGCAACAACTTCTGTACCTCGCCCTCATGTGTCACGACTCGGTACAACAGATCATTTTCTAACACAAAGTAGGGCTCCCTTGATATGGAACTATCAGCCGAGCGGCTGTCCACGGAGACGATAGCATTCTGGGCAAACTTCAGGGAGTTGTCATTCCACTGCTCCCTTTTAAATGACGCAGGTGTAGACCTAAATTGGTGGTCCATGCTGTCTAAAGGGTCTTGTTGTTCTGGGGAAATCATGGCTTCTCGGCTCGTGCCCTCCTCGGTGGATATTTCCGGGTTTAGGTCTGTCACCTGAGAATCTACGTCATCAGAGTTTGCCTGAGTGCACGGCGTGGGGGCCACGGGGAGGGTGCCCCGCCCAGGGTGCCCCGCCCAGGGTGCCCCGCCCATCCATAACGAGACCCTACGAGGCAACAGGAGTGGTTGTAACTCTACCGCTATTATTGTGTGACCAGTCATGTCCCAAAATCACTGGAAAAGGGGGCTCGGGTAACACAACAACCGACAACCAGCTTAAGTCCCCTTTCCAGGAAATGAAACACTTCGCCGAGCGATATGATCTGGTCTTTCCATGTACACAAGTGACCTGCAAATGCTGGGGTAGCCACTGTCGTGGTAGAATATAACGGCGAGCCACAATGGTTATGTTGCTGCTGGAATCGAATAGAGCCACTACCGAGTGCCCGTTCACCAATACCACTCCCGTATTCGGGATTGCCAGGGGATGAGACAGAGTACAGTACCTCACAGTAGTGGCTCAACTGCAGTTCATCGGTTCCACATTTAATGGGCAGGCTGATAGAAGATGTACAACCTCACCGCACTTGAAACAGCGCGGTGAGGCTGTCTTTTCTCTGGGCCTTATGGGCGCTTCTGTAGCGCGACGAGTGGGCTCGGGGGTAGCGGCTCTTCCCTGTTGGGCCCCATGAGCTGACCTTTCTGACCCCCCGGTTCCGTGCACCGTGAGCTGACGCTCCAGGACGTCCAGGAGTCCTTTCATATCTGTAAAGGGGTGTCTGCAGGGCGAGATAATTAGGCATGACATTAACTAGCCCCTCACATGCCACTTGTTCAACCACCTTACGAGCTTGAGCTCTGGCCGGGCGATCGGGGTCAAATTGCCAAGTTCGCCACTCACTTGCCTGCTGGTCCGAGGTGATGCTGTAGCGACAAAGGATCTCCGCTTTAAAGAGGTCATAATTCGCGGCCTCCTCCTCGGGTAGGTCATAATAGGCTCGCTGTGCGGCACCCTTCAAGTACGGAGCTAATATGGACGCCCACTCGGTCCGCTGCCACTGGTTCCGGGTGGCCGTCCTTTCAAAGATGCCCAAATACGACTCGATGTCATCCGCGTTGGTAAGTGGAACAATCGGAGGTGGTGGAGGCCGGGGTGGATCCGGTCTTACCGTCTCTGCTGTTGCCAACCTTACTTTGGTCTCCTCTAATTCCCGCTTTGTGGCGGCCTGCTCGAGTTGGAGGGACTGGATCTGGGCAGCCATTCCTTGCAGCACGCTATTCAGGTCCTGTCCTTCTGACATTTTCGGACGCTTGACTATCCTGCTGGCTACGCCACTGTAAAAGAAAGACAAAACAACTATAACAGTTTGGGGTTTCCGGCCCCGTATACTGTAAAAACAGTTTTGAAATATGAAAAATTAGCAAAGTCAGGTCAGTACACATCCGTGTTGTACAGTTGACCGGTCAAAGATGGCTGAGCGGAAATATTTATGAGGCGGGACCGGAAGTAGAGGTGAATGCTGGGTAGGAGCCGAGGTGGATAGTGGGATTGTTGACGTCATCAAGGACTGACAGAGGAAGGGCGGAAGTAGTAGTGTGTGAAGGTTGATTCTGACTGCTTCATGGCGGCAGTGCGTCTTTCTTTCTGCAAAAACAAAGAGGAAAGTTAATACCCCATCACACCCTTCTGGCATACAAACTCGTTTCTGGTCCATCCGCGGCCCCCTATTCGCACGTGCGTGACAAACTATATATCATTAGAATCCTGTGAACCACAACTATCCAATGATAATGATTCTTTCACTGTATGCAGCTCAACATAGGTGGGATATTTTATAAAAACGGAATAACTCAGCTATGGAATGCTGCTTGCCTAGAGATATGCATATGCACATGGCATATTTTAATAATGAAAGACAGGAGACAACATGGATACTTATGATTTATTTGAAAGACGGCACCTTTAGGTATGTTAAATTACCATTATTACTCTTCATTGATTTATGGGTTTATTGCAAACTACTTTGAAAGATGGCAGTCTTCTAATGGACAGGACACTTCATGCATAAATGGTTAATATAAGTAAGTTGTCACTTTCATATTAATTCAAAGAATGCAGTGAATTGATATAATGCTTGCCCATGGTAATTAGCATATTTTTGAAAAGTAATTATTTTGACACCTTTTCCCTGAAGTTTGCAGATTATTGCTGTATCTGTATGGGATTCCATTTTAAAACTCATATATTCCCAGAATTAAAAGATGTTATGCTAGACCAGGGGTGCCCAAACTTTTTCCTATGAAGGGCCAAAAATCAAACTTGACTGAGGTGCCGTACGCCAAAAGTAAATTTTGCATCATATATCAAACTGCATTACATTAAAGTTGCTATGGTTTCCCCTTATTTATTCCATAATATTTAAAATAAATATAAAACAACTTTAATCTGATTAAATAATGCAATTTTATTTGTAAAGTTTTGCATTTTAATGAACTTATTACAATAAAAACAAACAATCTGCAAGTGTTCAATGTACAATACAGTTCAATGCCAGACACACTAGTCAAGCTGTAGGCAATAATAAAACCTTTCGGTTGCAATGTCCGTGACCTAATGAGAGATATGAAACTGGTCCTTATTTTTCAGAAGTTTTTCAAGATTGGGCTGTAGCTGACTTACAGACAAAGACAAGATATTTTGTAGGTGAGAGTCAGTTAGTTTGCTTCTGAGTTTACTCTTGTTCAAGTTCGTCAGACTGAAAGTCTGCTCGCAGAGGTAGGTACTGCCAAACAGAGACAGCATCACTTGTGCCTGCTTGCACATCTTTGGGTACCTGTTTGCTGGGACACATTTGTAGAAGTCTGTCAAAGGAAGAGATGTGAACTTGTGTTTCAGTTCTGAATCACACTGAAGATCAATTAGTTCCATCTGAAGATCATCTCTGACTGCATCCACACTGATGGTGAAGGGTTGAGCAAACAACTCAAAGTCAGCAGTGTTGTGTCTGAAGTCCTCAAAGCGACTGTCAAACTCCTGGATAAGGTTGCTGAGAACAGCATCATATTCATGGACCTTCTCTTTCACCATGCCTACCTCTCCAAGACAGGGAAAATGAGCTAAATTTCCTGCATGTGGGGTGAGAAACAGAAAGAATAGTGTGAGATTGGAAGTGAAACGAGCAAAGCAGGCATGTAAAACAGAGGAAGAAAAAATAGAATAAATAACTGAAAAAGGAGGAAATTATTATTTCATGACAATTTAAGAAACAAGCTAATTTTAAGCAAATTTTATCAGCTTGAAGTGCAACAAAAACACAAATGCTGACATGACTGATTATAAATGCAAACTCCACATATAATTCTAAATATAATTACTAATAATATAATTATAATTGCACATAAAATTTCCTGAATATTATAACTGTAAATGTTACGGTTACCTTCTGAGAGATGTCTTTTGAGCAGCAGTAGTTTTTGTTTGAAGGCTCTGACGTGATCAAAAAGCTGGGTGATAATCTGGTCCTTTCCCTGGAGCTGAACATTCAAAACATTGAGCATCTCTGTTACATCCACAAGGAAAGCCAGGTCAGAGAGCCATTTCTTATCAGTGGGCACTTGAATATTACCATCCTTGCTTTCCTGAAAAACTGTGATCTCATTACGCAGATCAAAAAATCTCTGGAGAACTTTTCCTCTGCTGAGCCATCTGACCTCCTGGTGGTACAACAAATCACCATATTGCACATCCATCTCTTCCATCAGTACCTTGAACTGTCGGTGAGAAAGCGCCTTGGAGCGTATATTGTTAACAATTTTGACGACGTCACGCATCACATCCACAAGCCCGACAGATTTAGCACATAGTTGTTCTTGATGTAAAATGCAGTGGTACTTAACAACTTTTCCTCCACATTCACTGACTTTCTGAGACACTAATGTAGCAAGGCCAGATTTCCTCCCTACCATTGCCGGCGCTCCGTCAGTTGTAATGCCAGCCATCTTCTCCCACTTTGATTCATTTTTTTCCAACACTCTCTCAACAGCAAAAAAGAGATCTTGTCCTTTAGTAGTACCAGAAAAGGTCTCAATGCCAGCCAGCTCTTGTGTCACTTCAAAAGTTTCATTTACTCCACGCAAAAATACCAACAACTGTGCGGAATCGGATATGTCGGTGCTCTCGTCGCAGGCTATTGAATAGGCAGAGAACGCACTTGCCTTTGTCTTGATTTGCTCGCCGATGTCTTGAGCCATGTCCTTTATGGGTGACAGTATTTCTTGACAGGCTAATTTGTGAGAACATTCGTACTTGAGAAGGACAAACTGCTTCTGCAGCCACTGCAAGACATTCCTTGACGAACTCTCCAGTAGCGAAGGCTCTTCCACTTTTAGCAATTAGAGCGGAAATCTGATAATTGGCCCATGTGGCGCTTTCTTGTGCTGTTAAAGGACGTAGCAGCGCGCTCTGTTCGAATCGAAGTTTAGCAAGCAGCTTGTTAGCCTTCTGTTTTCGCGCCTCGCCGCTGTACTTTGAGAAAGCTGCAGAATGTTTTGTCTCATAATGACGACGGATATTGTACTCTTTTAAAACAGCAACCGGTTGTTTGCAAACTAGACATACTGCCTTTGATATGACTTCAGTGAATAAAAACTCGTCTTGCCAAACTTTTTTAAAATTTCTCTTGTCTGTGTGCCACCGCCTTAATTTCTCCATTATTGCGTTTGTTAATTTGTTGATGTTAATTGATGTGGAGTGTCGCAAATCAAATTAATTTACATTTAATTTAAACATTAAATATCAGTTTACTCTTTTGTAGTTCAACAATAAAATAAACAAAAATGTTATGTCTACTACAAATGACGATCTGTGTCGAAGGCAAAACCCCTTCTTGGATGGTGTGGCAGGCCAAATCAAACATTACCACGGCCCTAGTTTGGGCATCTCTATGCTAGACTAATTGTTTGCTGTAAATTGTTTCGCTGTAATTGTGGGTATATAAGCTGTTTTTTGCTTTTCCCTATTGCTGTTGTAATTTGCTCTATCTCCTTGCTATGCTGAAATAGAATTCTAAACATTAATGGAATAATTACTCATATTTTCTAATATATGTTTAGAGTAGTAATATTTATGCATATACTTCAGTCTTCTCATTGCACTTAATTTGAGATGTACCCAGAAGTATTAAGCAAAATGAAGTAATTAAATTCAGATAAACTTGACAGAGTTTCATACCATAATACTAAGCAACCCACTACACCAATTTCAAAAAATTATTCAGAATTTCTCTAATCACAAGTTACATGATAATAAAAAACAATATATCTCTTCCAAATTTAGAAAGCAACTGAATACAGGCCAAAATATAGTGTAGACTTTAATGACAACAATATACTACACCATAAAGGTTCTTATAGTCTCTTCCTTACTCTGGAGGTAGCAAACTTGACTAAACCTAGAATTACCGAACACTTTCAAAAATAATCCAAAATTGTTAATAAGGCACTCTCATGACAATGTTCCCCGGTGGGTTACAGTTCCATAGTCAAATTATGGGATTGTCAAAGTCTCTTTATGGGCAAACCTAATCTGTTGTTGATTTAAACAGCATGTTATTGGACTTGAATACAAACTACCAAGGGAGGGTAGCTTGAACCCTATCAGAATTTAATTCTTCAAAGGCGCTGTATTGAGGAAGAGGTTATGAAGGACTGACAAAATACTTACGACTCAGGTGCCGCCGCGAGTGGCAGCCTTTCCAGCAGCTCCGTGTACAACTTTATTTTTCTACCTTTTTCTCAATTTACTGATCACTCATATCACTTTCTTTTATGTGGACTTGTTCCCTGGACACTTTTTACTACTGTTTACTACTTGGACATGGATTTTTACATGTCTATTTAAGTACTCAACTTCAAGCGCTGAGAACAAATGCCCGCACCGGTGTGGTTCCCTATTTACCTGACGAGGTAAGAAGGCGGTATTGTGGCAGCAGAGCCAGAACTAAGCTAAAAGCGAAGCGGCTTGCGAGAAAGTGGCATTTCAAACCTTCGGTGCCTTCTGTGATCTTGGGAAATGTGAACTCACTACCAAATAAGGTAGATGAGCTGGCCACGCTGGAAAAATGTCAGAACCTACGGAGAATGCAGTTTGTTGTGTTTTTGTGAAATGTGCCTAACAACTAACATCCCAGATGCTAACATGGAGCTACAGTTAGAGCGGACAGAGATGCAAATACCTGCGGAAATCAGAAAGGAGGGGGACTCACTCTCTATGTAAATACAAGGTGGTGTAACTCTGGACATGTAAACGCCAAAATCTCCACTTGCTGCAGGGACATCAAACTGTTGGCCACAAGTCTGCGTCCCTATTACTTGCCCAGAGAGTTTGGACACATCATTGTTGTTATCTTTTACATCCCTCCTCAGGCAGACGTGGAGATAGCGGGTGACATCATCCATTTCACTGTTGCTAAATTACAAACATGGCACCCTGAGGCTCTTGTGCTAATTGCTGGAGACTTTAACCATGTGATGCTGGACAAAACATTGCCTGCCTTCTCCCAGTATGTGGATTGTAACAAAAGGGGAAATAGGACTATTGAGCTACTGTATGCAAACATTAAAGACGTATACAGTGCCACCCCGCTTCCTGCGCTTGGGAAAGCAGATCATAACCTGGTTCTGCTTCAGCCTCACTACAAACCAAGAGTGAGGGAGCTACCTACAACCATGCGCTCATTCAGGAAGTGGTCCCCTGAGGCAGAGCAGGCTCTGAGAGACTGCTTTGGAAATACGGACTGGGATATCCTGCAGGGATCTTATAGTGAGAACATTGAGGAGGTTTTTGACTGCACTACAGACTACATCAACTTTTGTATGGACATTGTAGTTCCAGTAAGAACAGTATGCTGCTATGCTAACAACAAGCCATGGATTACAAATGACATCAAGGACCTTTTGAACCAGAAGAAAAGGGCTTTTAAAGGTGGTGATCAGCATGAGCCATTGCGCATGCAGAAGGAATTGCAAGTCCAGCTCAGGGCAGCAAAGTAGCAGTACAGGAGAAAGCTGGAGCAGAAGTTGCAGAATAACTGCATGAAGAAAGTGTGGGATGGGATGAAGATCATCACTGGCTGCAGCTCGAAGTCGGGTGCCACCATCAAGAGAGACGTGGAGAAAGCAAACCAAATGAACAACTTCTTTAACAGGTTTGACCACCCTAACCCACTCTTACCTTGGAGTACTGCACCCTCCATTCATCCTTCTGCTGATACCAGCATAGGAGAGACATCCCCACCTGCAATTACAGCAGCCCAGGTGAGCAGAGTGCTGAGGAGACTTCGTGCCAGCAAAGCAGTGGGTCCAGACCATGACTGCTGAAGGCCTGTGCATTGGAGCTGGGGAGTCCTCTACATCTTCAACTCATCAGTCCTCTTCATCTGCGTATCTTCAACCTGAGCCTGGAACAAGGGAGAGTCCCGAGGCTTTGGAAAACATCTTGCATCACCCCAGTACCAAAGGTATCACGTCCTGATGAGCTGAATGACTTCAGGCCTGTCGCCCAGACGTCACACGTGATGAAACGGCTGCTGCTTCACCACCTGAGGCCACGGGTCCGCCATGCACTCAGCCCTCTGCAGTTCGCATACCAGAAGAAGGTGGGAGTGGAAGATGCCATCATCTATATGTTACACCGATCCCTCTCCCACTTGGACAGAGGCAGTGGTGCCTTAACAATTATGTTTCTGGACTTCTCTAGCGCCTTCAACACCATCCAACCTCTACTCCTCATGGACAAGCTGACAGAGATGGGAGTAGATTCATACCTGGTGGCATGGATCGTGGACTATCTTACAGACAGACCTCAGTATGTGTGTCTTGGTCTGACATTGTGGTCAGCAACACAGGGGCGCCGCCGGAGACTGTACTTTCTCCAGTCCTGTTCAGCCTATATACATTGGACTTCCAATACAACTCGGAGTCCTGCCACGTGCAAAAGTTCACTGATGACACTGCTATCATGGGCTGCATCAGGAGTGGGCAGGAGAAGGAGTATAGGAACCTAATCAAGGACTTTGTTAAATGGTGCGACTCAAACCACTTACACCTAAACATAAGCAAAACCAAGGAGCTGGTGGTGGATTTTAGATGACCCAGGCCCCTTCTGGACCCCGTGATCATCAGAGGGTATAGACCTATAAATACCTGGGAGTGCAGCTGGATGATAAATTGGACTGGACTGCCAATACTGATGCTCTATGTAAGAAAGGACAGAGCCGACTATACTTCCTTAGAAGACTGGCGTCCTTCAACATCTGCAATAAGATGCTGTATGTGTTCTATCAGATGGTTCTGGAGAGTGCCCTCTTCTATGTGGTGGTGTGGTGGGGAGGCATCATAAAGAAGAGGGATGCCTCAAGCCTGGACAAACTGGTGAAGAAGGCAGGGTCTATTGTAGGCATGGAGCTGGACAGTTTGACATCCGTGGCAGAGCGACGGGTGCTGAGCAGTCTCCTGTCAATCATGGAGAATCCACTGCATCCACTGAACAGTATCATCTCCAGACAGAGGAGCAGCTTCAGCGACAGACTGCTGTCACTGTCCTGCTCCACTGACAAACTGAGGAGATCGTTCCTCCACCACGCTATGCGACTCTTCAATTCCACACCGGGGGTAAACGTTAACATTATACAAAGTTATTGTCTGTTTTACCTGCATTTGTAACTCTTTAATTTCATATTGTTTTTTATCAGTATGTTGCTGCTGGAGTATGTGAATTTCTCCTTGGGATTAATAAAGTATCTATCTATCCATCTATCTATTGTGGCAGTAGGGGGCGCTAGTGCTCCCTTGAACCCTCACGTACAACTCCAGACACCAGGTAAAAGTCCAAGACTCTTTATTTTTTAACACAAATGTGCACCAAGCACCTTCCACACTACTCATAAACAATAAAACAATACAGTACTCTAATCACTCCTCCTCGCCCAGACACTTTGCTCCTCTCCCTCCCAGCACAGCTCAGCGTCTGGACTGAGCCTTCATCCTTTTATAGCCCCTGGCCCGGAGGTGTTCCTGTCCCAGCAGTCCACAGTTCCTTACTCCTTCTGGGTCAGGGCAATCAATCCATTACTTTAACCCGGGAGCACGACATTCCTTCCCATCACGTGACCGTGACGTACTCCCGGGTCATAAGATATCACAGAGCCCATAAGCCCCCTACAGCGACTCCTGGTGGTCCCCAAGGTATCCAACAGGGCTGCGTATAAATACTATAAAGTCCATAAGGCCCTGCTGGACCTCTGGGCACGATCCTGCTGTCGGGAGAGCTCCTCCTGGCGGCCCAGGGGTGAGGACCGGCATGGGAAGCCGGCAGTCCTCCACACTATCTATCTATCTGGTAGAGCTTTCCCATGCTGGCCTGGGTAATAGCAAGGGGTCACCATTTAAGCTGCACAGATGACATCTTAATACCAATTATGGAGAGCTTTGAAGTTGATTTTATTTTTTTTCTCAATAGTCTGTCTATTCTTGAAGATGGTCGTGGGTCTTGAGCCACCACATGCATGTATGAAATATAGCAGCCATTGTGTGCATTCCAAAGTGCATGCATCTGAGTATTTTTTAAGAGACTCTGACCCAAGGAAACAGCTACTTGTCAGCTTGCATAGCCATTAGGCAATAAAGCATGTCAGTACAAAACATAACCAGCCACATGTGCACCTGCACATCCAGTCTGTAGACCTCCACACTAAATGCTGCCATTGACACCCACTTTTTAGAAAGACTATGTCCTGCATGTTCCAATTAACTCTGTGAAAGCTGATTTTACCATAATTCCTCATATAGGTCTATTTAATAAAAACTGAGCACCTAGGGCTCTCAAATTTCTATATTGTGATGTGGTCTGTCACACACCCTATCACCTGAGATTCACTGAATACCGTTTCCTTTCTCCATCATGGCTACTGTTAATTCAATTTTCTATGCCTCCTTCCATTCAACTAATATATTTTTTTTCTTACCAGCACAATCCATGATCATTTACACTTCCAGTTCTTCCTCATTCTGTTTACTTGAGTTAAGGGGTAAAACATCTTTGTTAACTTTCCCCAACTCTACCATTTTCTTAAAATCTTGCAGAGATTACCAATGGCCATATATTCAGATTTAAGCCGAAGAGCAGTAGTGAGTGTGATGACTCAACAGTCCTCTGAAGACTTTCTGGTTGAAGAGCTATGCTGGCAACACTGTCAGCATACTGGAGCTCATAGAAGATTGTTGAGGAGGTTTTCAAGTAGGCTAACAGTCTTTGAAGGTTGAACTTATTGCCATCTAGTTCGTACTGAATAAAGATGAATAAAACAGACGAACGGAAGAATCTGCACAAAGTAGTTGTTGATATTGGAACCCAAGACAATGCGGTACAGCAGAAATTGCACCTCTTTGGATTGACCCTTGGGTGGGGTGGCTGAGTCAGTCATAGTTAGGACCTCACCTCAGAATGTGACTCCTGATGGCATCGCAAACCACAATTTTATTTTGACCATGGAAACCAAGGGATTACATATCTATCTATCTATCTATCTATCTATCTATCTATCTATCTATCTATCTATCTATCTATCTATCTATCTATCTATCTATCTATCTATCTATCTATCTACAAACTGGATTCCAAAAAAGTTGGGACACTAAACAAATTGTGAATAAAAACTGAATGCAATGATGTGTAGATGGCAAATGTCAATATTTTATTTGTAATAGACCGTAGATGACAGATCAAACGTTTAATCCGAGTAAATGTATCATTTTAAAGGAAAAATATGTTGATTCAAAATTTCACGGTGTCAACAAATCCCAAAAAATTTGGGACAAGTAGCAATAAGAGGCTGGAAAAAGTAAATTTGAGCATAACGAAGTGCTGGAAGACCAATAAACACTAATTAGGTCAATTGGCAACATGATTGGGTATAAAAGAGCTTCTCAGAGTGGCAGTGTCTCTCAGAAGCCAAGATGGTAGAGGATCACCAATTCCCACAATGTTGCGCAGAAAGATAGTGGAGCAATATCAGAAAGGTGTTACCCAGCGAAAAATTGCAAAGATTTTGCATCTTTCATCATCAACTGTGCATAGCATCATCCGAAGATTCAGAGAATCTGGAACAATCTCTGTGCGTAAGGGTCAAGGCCGTAAAACCATACTGGATGCCCGTGATCTCCAGGCCCTTAAACGACACTGCACCACAAACAGGAATGCTACTGTAAAGGAAATCACAGAATGGGCTCAGGAATACTTCCAGAAACCATTGTCAGTGAACACAATCCACCGTGCCATCCGCGTTGCCAGCTGAAACTCTACAGTGCAAAGAAGAAGCCATTTCTAAGCAAGATCCACAAGCTCAGGCGTTGTCACTGGGCCAGGGATCATTTAAAATGGAGTGTGGCAAAATGGAAGACTGTTCTGTGGTCAGACGAGTCATGATTCGAAGTTCTTTTGGAAATCTGGGACGCCATGTCATCCGGACCAAAGAGGACAAGGACAACCCAAGTTGTTATCAATGCTCAGTTCAGAAGCCTGCTTCTCTGATGGTATGGCGTTGCATGAGTGCGTGGCATGGGCAGCTTGCATGTCTGGAAAGGCACCATCAATGCAGAAAAATATATTCAGGTTCTAGAACAACATATGCTCCCCTCCAGACCTCATCTCTTTCAGGGAAGACCCTGCATTTTTCAACAAGATAATGCCAGACCACATTCTGCATCAATCACAACATCATGGCTGCGTAGGAGAAGGATCCGGTACTGAAATGGCCAGTCTGCAGTCCAGATCTTTCACCTATAGAGAACATTTGGCACATCATAAAGAGGAAGGTGCGACAAAGAAGGCCCAAGACAATTGAACAGTTAGAGGCCTGTATTAGACAAGAATGGGAGAGCATTCCTATTTCTAAACTTGAGAAACTGGTCTCCTCGGTCCCCAGACGTCTGTTGAGTGTTGTAAGAAGAAGGGGAGATGCCACACAGTGGTGAAAATGGCCTTGTCCCAACTTTTTTGGGATTTGTTACACCATGAAATTCTGAATCAACATATTTTTCCCTTAAAATGATAAATTTTCTCAGTTTAAACTTTTGTTCCGTGATTTATGTTCTATTCTGAATAAAATATTAGAAGTTGGCACCTCCACATCATTGCATTCAGTTTTTATTCACGATTTGTATAGTGTCCCAACTTTTTTGGAATCCGGTTTGTATTTGCATATTTATAGATGATGACAATTGGCTTCTAAGTCGATTTAGATTTCCAGGCGCTATCTTCTTGGAGCTCTTGATATAATTTTAAAGATGAAATGCAGAAAAACATATACAGTATATTACATTATACAGATAAATTTTTAACTTCAATTAAATAATGTATATTTATATTGATTTGCATATTGAAAGAGGTGTAATTCTTGGAGGAGTCAGGGTGCATACACAAGTGTTACTTTTCATGCTGACCGGGATTTATGGAGCAGAAGAACGTGGAAGTTGGCGACGCACAGATTTATGCATATGGATTTTTTGTGCATATGCACATTTCCACTTTTGTCCGTACACCAGATTTTCGTGTGAATTCTACGCATGGCATTATGTATGAGGCCCTAGAAGATCTAACGGAAAATGGATAATGTTTTTGTGTCAGCTGGAAAAATTGTCCTACGGAAATTACACGGATGAAAATGATGGATTGTTCCTGTCCCCAAACAACAAGAAACAGTCTCACCATGCTTATCCTTGATACATGGCATAATCCAGAACCCCGGGGTTTTTGCGGTGCAAAGATGTTGTTGTCAGGCATTAAAATTGGCAGGTAGACAAAGGTGTGAATGATTTGGATTGGTGCTTTCTTTTGTCTCTGTAGTGAATTGGTGGTCTAATAGAACGGGCTGTTTTTTTTTCTTTCTGTCCTTCCGTTTAAATAGTGAATGACTATTGTGCAAGTGTTGAGATTCACGGGACCAATTATCATGAGGGACCATGGATCCACAGTGTTATCCTTCCCCTTTTGTTTCCAGGAGGGCATATTTACACACACACAGACCATGTAAACAGGACAACACAATGAAAGACGCGACTCAGAACAAAATACATTTACAACATTAATCATGTAGCACCGCTGCACAAGAGTCCAAAACAGAACTGAAGCAATAGTACAGGCAAGGTAATTTTAAATTCAAAGGGGGGAAATGATGTCAATCGGGAGAGGAAGCAGACATGACGTCTTCTGGGGCAGAACTGGAAGTTCCAGTTCTAGTTCCAGTTAAACAAGAGAAAGGATTTGTGTACCCTGCCACCCCCTGGTCCAACTGGGAATTACCTTTTCTTGAGCCCTTTAGCTACCTCCCATGCATACTTGTGTGACAGTGGCTCTTATGTGAAGAGCATGGAAAGAGCAGAAGGGTGTCCTAGAATTGTGCTGGGCAACCGTGGAACAGAAAATTGACATGTAAGGAATTCCCAGCATTTCCTCTGACAAGTTCTCAATTGATAGCTATCTGGAATCTCCTAGTATGGCAAATCGGTGAGAAAAAAAGCTGGTAGGAATTCCTCAGGAGAAAAAGCATAGTGGTCGCTGATCTCAAGAATCCAGGCCTGCTTCTTGGGTATTATTTAGCTAAGTGGAGTTAGTCTACTTCCCTATGCCACATTATATTGCTTTGGTTTTAATTTTACAGTTTTATTAATGCCTCTTATATTTAAAGAATGAACTGGAAAAGAATAAGGAATGCAAACCAAATTAGACCATCAACATATACAGTGGGATGTAAAAGTTTGGGCAACCTTGTTAATAGTCATTATTATCCTGTATAAATCGTTGGTTGTTACGATAAAAAATGTCAGTTAAATATATCATATATGAGACACACACAGTGATATTTGAGAAGTGAAATGAAGTTTATTGGATTTACAGAAAGTGTGCAATAATTGTTCAAACAAAATCAGGCAGGTGCATAAATTTGGGCACCATTGTCATTTTATTGATTCCAAAACTTTTAGAACTAATTATTGGAACTCAAATTGGCTTGGTAAGCTCAGTGACCCTGACCTACATACACAGGTGAATACTATAATGAGAAAGAGTATTTAAGGGGGTCAATTGTAAGTTTCCCTCCTCCTTTAATTTTCTCTGAAGAGTAGCAACATGGGGTCACAAAACAACTCTCAAATGACCTTAAGACAAAGATTGTTCACCATCATGGTTTAGGGAAGGATACAGAAAGCTGTCCCAGAGATTTAAGCTGTCTGTTTCCACAGTTAGGAACATATTGAGGAAATGGAAGACCACAGGCTCAGTTCAAGTTAAGGCTCGAAGTGGCAGACCAAGAAAGATTTCGGATAGACAGAAGCGGCGAATGGTGAGAACAGTCAGAGTCAACCCACAGACCAGGACCAAAGACCTACAACATCATCTTGCAGCAGATGGAGTCACTGTGCATCGTTCAACCATTCGGCGCACTTTACACAAGGAGATGCTGTATGCGAGAGTGATGCAGAGGAAGCCTTTTCTCCGCCCACAGCACAAACAGAGCCGCTTGAGGTATGCTCAAGCACATTTGGACAAGCCAGCTTCATTTTGGAATAAGGTGCTGTGGACTGATGAAACTAAAATTGAGTTATTTGGGCATAACAAGGGGTGTTATGCATGGAGGAAAAAGAACACAGCATTCCAAGAAAAACACCTGCTACCTACAGTAAAATATGGTGGTGGTTCCATCATGCTGTGGGGCTGTGTGGCCAGTGCAGGGACTGGGAATCTTGTCAAAGTTGAGGGACGCATGGATTCCACTCAGTATCAGCAGATTCTGGAGACCAATGTCCAGGAATCAGTGACAAAGCTGAAGCTGCGCCGGGCTGGATCTTTCAACAAGACAACGACCTGAAACACTGCTCAAAATCCACTAAGGCATTCATGCAGAGGAACAAGTACAACGTTCTGGAATGGCCATCTCAGTCCCCAGACCTGAATATAATTGAAAATCTGTGGTGTGAGTTAAAGAGAGCTGTCCATGCTCGGAAGCCATCAAACCTGAATGAACTAGAGATGTTTTGTAAAGAGGAATGGTCCAAAATACCTTCAACCACAATCCAGACTCTCATTGGAACCTACAGGAAGCGTTTAGAGGCTGTAATTTCTGCAAAAGGCGGATCTACTAAATATTGATTTCATTTCTTTTTGTGGTGCCCAAATTTATGCACCTGTCTGATTTTGTTTGAACAATTATTGCACACTTTCTGTAAATCCAATAAACTTCATTTCACTTCTCAAATATCACTGTGTGTGTCTCCTATATGATATATTTAACTGACATTTTTTATTGTAACAACCAACGATTTATACAGGAAAATAATGAGTATTAACAAGGTTGCCCAAACTTTTGCATCCCACTGTACTAATGTGACAAGTGGAAGACCTAACATCATGGATTTCTTGCCATAATTTAAAGTGAAAATGCCCCAGTGAAAATTGCAGATTTACACCTATGAAGGAATTAATGCATGTTTTGACAAACAGTACCTTGTGGCCAAGATGTTTTTGATGTGTGCAACGTTATAATGTCTGAGCTGAACATGACTTCTCTGAGAGACACTTACAACATTTTACATTTATACTTATATTTAGGAAATGAGATGAGTGCCTCCTTTTGACAAATTGAAATTTAGGATAGTTTTGTTGCCATTCTACCAAATTTGGAAACTTCATGTATTAATCTTGGCTACACTAAATGTCTGCCTTAGTCATCAATTTAACATTGCTTATTTGAACATTAAACATCAGCTTGAGTTCAAATCAAAATGTTTTATAATTTTCTTAATACAGTATGTTGTATATGGAAAGAAATAAAATGCATATATTCAGTTGTTATGCAAGGTGCAGCATGTTGTCTTTGACATTAATGTCAGCTGAGTTGTTCCAACTGAATAAATCCTGTAAGGTTTTACAATTCGTTAAGGTGCACATTTATAGTAAGCAGTTAAGCAAAGTAAAACAAAGTTATTGCAAAACATAACAAATATGTATCTTACAATTTTTGTAACCCTATACCGATTGTTGGAAATAAAACAAATTATTGCAAATCTGTAAATGCACTTTTATTAATACATTTTACAGATACAAGATAATTTTCCTTTACAAAACCTGGGATATCCAAGAAACAAATGAACATATTCATGTACAGTACAATAATACTTTAGTATAGAACATGAAAATATAAAATATAACAGTGTGCGCTTGGGGAACAACTTAAGGACTTGGATAATTATATTACTCCCCGGAACACACGAGGGTGCTAAGCAATAACTATTTCTCTCCTCCTTTCCGCTCTGCAGAAGGAAGATTGATGTTTCTCCAACCATGATGTCACTTCCAGGCTCTCGCCACCAGGGTCTGCCTCTAGCCTCGCAGACACCATCAAAACCAAAAAGCCATCTTGGACAGACTTTGTGAATTTAACAAGAAGTCTTGACTGTGTGCACTTAACACGCATCTTTTTGTGCCTTTTGCGCTTTTCAATATGCAGGGTGTCACACACATGTGAGTAGAAGGCAGCTAAAGGGCTTAAGTAATGGTAATACCACATGTTCTCATTGGAAAAACAGTCAACACCAAGTTAATTTGGTAATTAGCTCAGTGTGAAAAAAAAAACTAAATAATCAGTGAATTCAATTGGTGTTGACTGTGGCTGCAATGAAAACTGGCAGACTTTTAGATTTCCAAGGCAGATGGTTCAAAGCTACAAATGACAAGTAATAATGCTTAACCTACAAAACTTCTAGAAGCGAACAACCAGGAGTCTGTTTGCAATGTGAAGTAAATTACTTATAACATGTAATGTTGAATGTCCACAAATGTTTCATCTTACTAAAGAAAAAACTATAATTCCGTTACTAATAAAGCCTTTTTTCTCAAATAAAGACTTTAAGTAAAACTGACTGGATGGTCATCACATTATTACAAATGGAGATTTTATAAAAACAAATCAATTCTGAAAGCTGTAAATAATAAATAAAATAAAATTCCATTTTATATTTATGCCCCTGGTAGGGCCACCCAAGGCAAACTGGTCCTAACTGTAGTTAAACCCCTTCTTAAGAAACATAATCTTGACCCCTAGGCTCTTGAAAATATTAGACCGATCACTAACCTGCCTTTCTTAAGTAAAGTTCTAGAGAAGGCAGTCATTATGCAGTTAAATGACCACCTCAATAAACATGCTATTCTTGATAAATTTCAGTCGGGTTTCAGAACAAATCACAGCACAGAAAATGCACTCGTTAAAGTAGTAAATGATTTGCGAGTGAATGCAGACAGAGGCCATTTATCTGTTCTCATCCTCTTAGATCTGAGTGCTGCATTTGACACCATTGATCACAACATTCTTAGAAATCGCCTTAGTCAATAGGTGGGCCTCTCTGGCAGTGTCTTAAATTGGTTTGAATCCTACCTGACAGAGAGAAAATTTTTGTTAGTTGTGGGAATTACAACTCGAAGACACATGATATCCAATATGGTGTTCCACAAGGCTCTATCCTGGGTCCGCTGTTATTCTCAAACTACATGCTTCCGTTAGGTCAGATTATCTCAGGGCACAACGTAAGCTACCACAGCTATGCTAATGACACACAGCTGTACTTATCAAATGCACCTGATGACTCCGATTCTATTGATTCACTAACACAATGTCTGACTTGTATCTCAGAATGGATGAATAGTAACTTTCTCAAGTTAAATAAAGAGAAAACTGAAATCTTAGTGATTAGCAATAATGGATACAATAAGGCTATTAGAAATAAACTGGATACATTAGGAATAAAAGTCAAGACGGAGGTAAAAAGCTTAGGGGTAATTGTTGACTGTAATCTGAATTTTAAATCGCATATTAATCAGCATTTTTTCACTTAAGAAACATAAGTGAAACTAATATATTTTTTTTCTTACCAGCACAATCCATGATCATTTACACTTCCAGTTCTTCCTCATTCTGTTTACTTGAGTTAAGGGGTAAAACATCTTTGTTAACTTTCCCCAACTCTACCATTTTCTTAAAATCTTGCAGAGATTACCAATGGCCATATATTCAGATTTAAGCCGAAGAGCAGTAGTGAGTGTGATGACTCAACAGTCCTCTGAAGACTTTCTGGTTGAAGAGCTATGCTGGCAACACTGTCAGCATACTGGAGCTCATAGAAGATTGTTGAGGAGGTTTTCAAGTAGGCTAACAGTCTTTGAAGGTTGAACTTATTGCCATCTTGTTCGTACTGAATAAAGATGAATAAAACAGACGAACGGAAGAATCTGCACAAAGTAGTTGTTGATATTGGAACCCAAGACAATGCGGTACAGCAGAAATTGCACCTCTTTGGATTGACCCTTGGGTGGGTGGCTGAGTCAGTCATAGTTAGGACCTCACCTCAGAATGTGACTCCTGATGGCATCGCAAAACCACAATTTTATTTTGACCATGGAAACCAAGGGATTACATATCTATCTATCTATCTATCTATCTATCTATCTATCTATCTATCTATCTATCTATCTATCTATCTATCTATCTATCTATCTATCTATCTATCTATCTACAAACTGGATTCCAAAAAAGTTGGGACACTAAACAAATTGTGAATAAAAACTGAATGCAATGATGTGGAGATGGCAAATGTCAATATTTTATTTGTAATAGAACGTAGATGACAGATCAAACGTTTAATCCGAGTAAATGTATCATTTTAAAGGAAAAATATGTTGATTCAAAATTTCACGGTGTCAACAAATCCCAAAAATTTGGGACAAGTAGCAATAAGAGGCTGGAAAAAGTAAATTTGAGCATAACGAAGAGCTGGAAGACCAATAAACACTAATTAGGTCAATTGGCAACATGATTGGGTATAAAAGAGCTTCTCAGAGTGGCAGTGTCTCTCAGAAGCCAAGATGGGTAGAGGATCACCAATTCCCACAATGTTGCGCAGAAAGATAGTGGAGCAATATCAGAAAGGTGTTACCCAGCGAAAAATTGCAAAGACTTTGCATCTATCATCATCAACTGTGCATAACATCATCCGAAGATTCAGAGAATCTGGAACAATCTCTGTGCGTAAGGGTCAAGGCCGTAAAACCATACTGGATGCCCGTGATCTCCGGCCCTTAAACGACACTGCACCACAAACAGGAATGCTACTGTAAAGGAAATCACAGAATGGGCTCAGGAATACTTCCAGAAACCATTGTCAGTGAACACAATCCACCGTGCCATCCGCTGTTGCCAGCTGAAACTCTACAGTGCAAAGAAGAAGCCATTTCTAAGCAAGATCCACAAGCTCAGGCGTTGTCACTGGGCCAGGGATCATTTAAAATGGAGTGTGGCAAAATGGAAGACTGTTCTGTGGTCAGACGAGTCACGATTCAAGTTCTTTTGGAAATCTGGGACGCCATGTCATCCGGACCAAAGAGGACAAGGACAACCCAAGTTGTTATCAACGCTCAGTTCAGAAGCCTGCATCTCTGATGGTATGGGGTTGCATGAGTGCGTGTGGCATGGGCAGCTTGCATGTCTGGAAAGGCACCATCAATGCAGAAAAATATATTCAGGTTCTAGAACAACATATGCTCCCATCCAGACGTCATCTCTTTCAGGGAAGACCCTGCATTTTTCAACAAGATAATGCCAGACCACATTCTGCATCAATCACAACATCATGGCTGCGTAGGAGAAGGATCCGGTACTGAAATGGCCAGTCTGCAGTCCAGATCTTTCACCTATAGAGAACATTTGGCACATCATAAAGAGGAAGGTGCGACAAAGAAGGCCCAAGACATTGAACAGTTAGAGGCCTGTATTAGACAAGAATGGGAGAGCATTCCTATTTCTAAACTTGAGAAACTGGTCTCCTCGGTCCCCAGACGTCTGTTGAGTGTTGTAAGAAGAAGGGGAGATGCCACACAGTGGTGAAAATGGCCTTGTCCCAACTTTTTTGGGATTTGTTGACACCATGAAATTCTGAATCAACATATTTTTCCCTTAAAATGATACATTTTCTCAGTTTAAACTTTTGTTCCGTGATTTATGTTCTATTCTGAATAAAATATTAGAAGTTGGCACCTCCACATCATTGCATTCAGTTTTTATTCACGATTTGTATAGTGTCCCAACTTTTTTGGAATCCGGTTTGTATTTGCATATTTATAGATGATGACAATTGGCTTCTAAGTCGATTTAGATTTCAACGCTATCTTCTTGGAGCTCTTGATATAATTTTAAAGATGAAATGCAGAAAAACATATACAGTATATTACATTATACAGATAAATTTTTAACTTCAATTAAATAATGTATATTTATATTGATTTGCATATTGAAAGAGGTGTAATTCTTGGAGGAGTCAGGGTGCATACACAAGTGTTACTTTTCATGCTGACCGGGATTTATGGAGCAGAAGAACGTGGAAGTTGGCGTACGCACAGATTTATGCATATGGATTTTTTGTGCATATGCACATTTCCACTTTTGTCCGTACACCAGATTTTCGTGTGAATTCTACGCATGGCATTATGTATGAGGCCCTAGAAGATCTAACGGAAAATGGATAATGTTTTTGTGTCAGCTGGAAAAATTGTCCTACGGAAATTACACGGATGAAAATGATGGATTGTTCCTGTCCCCAAACAACAAGAAACAGTCTCACCATGCTTATCCTTGATACATGGCATAATCCAGAACCCGGGTTTTTTGGTGCAAAGATGTTGTTGTCAGGCATTAAAATTGGCAGGTAGACAAAGGTGTGAATGATTTGGATTGGTGCTTTCTTTTGTCTCTGTAGTGAATTGGTGGTCTAATAGAACGGGCTGTTTTTTCTTTCTGTCCTTCCGTTTAAATAGTGAATGACTATTGTGCAAGTGTTGAGATTCACGGACCAATTATCATGAGGGACCATGGATCCACAGTGTTATCCTTCCCCTTTTGTTTCCAGGAGGGCATATTTACACACACACAGACCATGTAAACAGGACAACACAATGAAAGACGCGACTCAGAACAAAATACATTTACAACATTAATCATGTAGCACCGCTGCACAAGAGTCCAAAACAGAACTGAAGCAATAGTACAGGCAAGGTAATTTTAAATTCAAAGGGGGGAAATGATGTCAATCGGGAGAGGAAGCAGACATGACGTCTTCTGGGGCAGAACTGGAAGTTCCAGTTCTAGTTCCAGTTAAACAAGAGAAAGGATTTGTGTACCCTGCCACCCCCTGGTCCAACTGGGAATTACCTTTTCTTGAGCCCTTTAGCTACCTCCCATGCATACTTGTGTGACAGTGGCTCTTATGTGAAGAGCATGGAAAGAGCAGAAGGGTGTCCTAGAATTGTGCTGGGCAACCGTGGAACAGAAAATTGACATGTAAGGAATTCCCAGCATTTCCTCTGACAAGTTCTCAATTGATAGCTATCTGGAATCTCCTAGTATGGCAAATCGGTGAGAAAAAAAGCTGGTAGGAATTCCTCAGGAGAAAAAGCATAGTGGTCGCTGATCTCAAGAATCCAGGCCTGCTTCTTGGGTATTATTTAGCTAAGTGGAGTTAGTCTACTTCCCTATGCCACATTATATTGCTTTGGTTTTAATTTTACAGTTTTATTAATGCCTCTTATATTTAAAGAATGAACTGGAAAAGAATAAGGAATGCAAACCAAATTAGACCATCAACATATACAGTGGGATGTAAAAGTTTGGGCAACCTTGTTAATAGTCATTATTATCCTGTATAAATCGTTGGTTGTTACGATAAAAAATGTCAGTTAAATATATCATATATGAGACACACACAGTGATATTTGAGAAGTGAAATGAAGTTTATTGGATTTACAGAAAGTGTGCAATAATTGTTCAAACAAAATCAGGCAGGTGCATAAATTTGGGCACCATTGTCATTTTATTGATTCCAAAACTTTTAGAACTAATTATTGGAACTCAAATTGGCTTGGTAAGCTCAGTGACCCCTGACCTACATACACAGGTGAATACTATAATGAGAAAGAGTATTTAAGGGGGTCAATTGTAAGTTTCCCTCCTCCTTTAATTTTCTCTGAAGAGTAGCAACATGGGGGTCACAAAACAACTCTCAAATGACCTTAAGACAAAGATTGTTCACCATCATGGTTTAGGGAAGGATACAGAAAGCTGTCCCAGAGATTTAAGCTGTCTGTTTCCACAGTTAGGAACATATTGAGGAAATGGAAGACCACAGGCTCAGTTCAAGTTAAGGCTCGAAGTGGCAGACCAAGAAAGATTTCGGATAGACAGAAGCGACGAATGGTGAGAACAGTCAGAGTCAACCCACAGACCAGCACCAAAGACCTACAACATCATCTTGCAGCAGATGGAGTCACTGTGCATCGTTCAACCATTCGCGCACTTTACACAAGGAGATGCTGTATGCAGAGTGATGCAGAGGAAGCCTTTTCTCCGCCCACAGCACAAACAGAGCCGCTTGAGGTATGCTCAAGCACATTTGGACAAGCCAGCTTCATTTTGGAATAAGGTGCTGTGGACTGATGAAACTAAAATTGAGTTATTTGGGCATAACAAGGGGTGTTATGCATGGAGGAAAAGAACACAGCATTCCAAGAAAAACACCTGCTACCTACAGTAAAATATGGTGGTGGTTCCATCATGCTGTGGGGCTGTGTGGCCAGTGCAGGGACTGGGAATCTTGTCAAAGTTGAGGGACGCATGGATTCCACTCAGTATCAGCAGATTCTGGAGACCAATGTCCAGGAATCAGTGACAAAGCTGAAGCTGCGCCGGGGCTGGATCTTTCAACAAGACAACGACCTGAAACACTGCTCAAAATCCACTAAGGCATTCATGCAGAGGAACAAGTACAACGTTCTGGAATGGCCATCTCAGTCCCCAGACCTGAATATAATTGAAAATCTGTGGTGTGAGTTAAAGAGAGCTGTCCATGCTCGGAAGCCATCAAACCTGAATGAACTAGAGATGTTTTGTAAAGAGGAATGGTCCAAAATACTTTCAACCACAATCCAGACTCTCATTGGAACCTACAGGAAGCGTTTAGAGGCTGTAATTTTTGCAAAAGATCGATCTACTAAATATTGATTTCATTTCTTTTTTGTGGTGCCCAAATTTATGCACCTGTCTGATTTTGTTTGAACAATTATTGCACACTTTCTGTAAATCCAATAAACTTCATTTCACTTCTCAAATATCACTGTGTGTGTCTCCTATATGATATATTTAACTGACATTTTTTATTGTAACAACCAACGATTTATACAGGAAAATAATGAGTATTAACAAGGTTGCCCAAACTTTTGCATCCCACTGTACTAATGTGACAAGTGGAAGACCTAACATCATGGATTTCTTGCCATAATTTAAAGTGAAAATGCCCCAGTGAAAATTGCAGATTTACACCTATGAAGGAATTAATGCATGTTTTGACAAACAGTACCTTGTGGCCAAGATGTTTTTGATGTGTGCAACGTTATAATGTCTGAGCTGAACATGACTTCTCTGAGAGACACTTACAACATTTTACATTTATACTTATATTTAGGAAATGAGATGAGTGCCTCCTTTTGACAAATTGAAATTTAGGATAGTTTTGTTGCCATTCTACCAAATTTGGAAACTTCATGTATTAATCTTGGCTACACTAAATGTCTGCCTTAGTCATCAATTTAACATTGCTTATTTGAACATTAAACATCAGCTTGAGTTCAAATCAAAATGTTTTATAATTTTCTTAATACAGTATGTTGTATATGGAAAGAAATAAAATGCATATATTCAGTTGTTATGCAAGGTGCAGCATGTTGTCTTTGACATTAATGTCAGCTGAGTTGTTCCAACTGAATAAATCCTGTAAGGTTTTACAATTCGTTAAGGTGCACATTTATAGTAAGCAGTTAAGCAAAGTAAAACAAAGTTATTGCAAAACATAACAAATATGTATCTTACAATTTTGTAACCCTATACCGATTGTTGGAAATAAAACAAATTATTGCAAATCTGTAAATGCACTTTTATTAATACATTTTACAGATACAAGATAATTTTCCTTTACAAAACCTGGGATATCCAAGAAACAAATGAACATATTCATGTACAGTACAATAATACTTTAGTATAGAACATGAAAATATAAAATATAACAGTGTGCGCTTGGGGAACAACTTAAGGACTTGGATAATTATATTACTCCCCGGAACACACGAGGGTGCTAAGCAATAACTATTTCTCTCCTCCTTTCCGCTCTGCAGAAGGAAGATTGATGTTTCTCCAACCATGATGTCACTTCCAGGCTCGCCACCAGGGTCTGCCTCTAGCCTCAGAGACACCATCAAAACCAAAAAGCCATCTTGGACAGACTTTGTGAATTTAACAAGAAGTCTTGACTGTGTGCACTTAACACGCATCTTTTTGTGCCTTTTGCGCTTTTCAATATGCAGGGTGTCACACACATGTGAGTAGAAGGCAGCTAAAGGGCTTAAGTAATGGTAATACCACATGTTCTCATTGGAAAAACAGTCAACACCAAGTTAATTTGGTAATTAGCTCAGTGTGAAAAAAAAAACTAAATAATCAGTGAATTCAATTGGTGTTGACTGTGGCTGCAATGAAAACTGGCAGACTTTTAGATTTCCAAGGCAGATGGTTCAAAGCTACAAATGACAAGTAATAATGCTTAACCTACAAAACTTCTAGAAGCGAACAACCAGGAGTCTGTTTGCAATGTGAAGTAAATTACTTATAACATGTAATGTTGAATGTCCACAAATGTTTCATCTTACTAAAGAAAAAACTATAATTCCATACTAATAAAGCCTTTTTTCTCAAATAAAGACTTTAAGTAAAACTGACTGGATGGTCATCACATTATTACAAATGGAGATTTTATAAAAACAAATCAATTCTGAAAGCTGTAAATAATAAATAAAATAAAATTCCATTTTATATTTATGCCCCTGGTAGGGCCACCCAAGGCAAACTGGTCCTAACTGTAGTTAAACCCCTTCTTAAGAAACATAATCTTGACCCCTAGGCTCTTGAAAATATTAGACCGATCACTAACCTGCCTTTCTTAAGTAAAGTTCTAGAGAAGGCAGTCATTATGCAGTTAAATGACCACCTCAATAAACATGCTATTCTTGATAAATTTCAGTCGGGTTTCAGAACAAATCACAGCACAGAAAATGCACTCGTTAAAGTAGTAAATGATTTGCGAGTGAATGCAGACAGAGGCCATTTATCTGTTCTCATCCTCTTAGATCTGAGTGCTGCATTTGACACCATTGATCACAACATTCTTAGAAATCGCCTTAGTCAATAGGTGGGCCTCTCTGGCAGTGTCTTAAATTGGTTTGAATCCTACCTGACAGAGAGAAAATTTTTTGTTAGTTGTGGGAATTACAACTCGAAGACACATGATATCCAATATGGTGTTCCACAAGGCTCTATCCTGGGTCCGCTGTTATTCTCAAACTACATGCTTCCGTTAGGTCAGATTATCTCAGGGCACAACGTAAGCTACCACAGCTATGCTAATGACACACAGCTGTACTTATCAAATGCACCTGATGACCCCGATTCTATTGATTCACTAACACAATGTCTGACTTGTATCTCAGAATGGATGAATAGTAACTTTCTCAAGTTAAATAAAGAGAAAACTGAAATCTTAGTGATTAGCAATAATGGATACAATAAGGCTATTAGAAATAAACTGGATACATTAGGAATAAAAGTCAAGACGGAGGTAAAAAGCTTAGGGGTAATTGTTGACTGTAATCTGAATTTTAAATCGCATATTAATCAGCATTTTTTCACTTAAGAAACATAAGTGAAACTAATATATTTTTTTTCTTACCAGCACAATCCATGATCATTTACACTTCCAGTTCTTCCTCATTCTGTTTACTTGAGTTAAGGGGTAAAACATCTTTGTTAACTTTCCCCAACTCTACCATTTTCTTAAAATCTTGCAGAGATTACCAATGGCCATATATTCAGATTTAAGCCGAAGAGCAGTAGTGAGTGTGATGACTCAACAGTCCTCTGAAGACTTTCTGGTTGAAGAGCTATGCTGGCAACACTGTCAGCATACTGGAGCTCATAGAAGATTGTTGAGGAGGTTTTCAAGTAGGCTAACAGTCTTTGAAGGTTGAACTTATTGCCATCTTGTTCGTACTGAATAAAGATGAATAAAACAGACGAACGGAAGAATCTGCACAAAGTAGTTGTTGATATTGGAACCCAAGACAATGCGGTACAGCAGAAATTGCACCTCTTTGGATTGACCCTTGGGTGGGGTGGCTGAGTCAGTCATAGTTAGGACCTCACCTCAGAATGTGACTCCTGATGGCATCGCAAACCACAATTTTATTTTGACCATGGAAACCAAGGGATTACATATCTATCTATCTATCTATCTATCTATCTATCTATCTATCTATCTATCTATCTATCTATCTATCTATCTACAAACTGGATTCCAAAAAAGTTGGGACACTAAACAAATTGTGAATAAAAACTGAATGCAATGATGTGGAGATGGCAAATGTCAATATTTTATTTGTAATAGAACGTAGATGACAGATCAAACGTTTAATCCGAGTAAATGTATCATTTTAAAGGAAAAATATGTTGATTCAAAATTTCACGGTGTCAACAAATCCCAAAAAATTTGGGACAAGTAGCAATAAGAGGCTGGAAAAAGTAAATTTGAGCATAACGAAGAGCTGGAAGACCAATAAACACTAATTAGGTCAATTGGCAACATGATTGGGTATAAAAAGAGCTTCTCAGAGTGGCAGTGTCTCTCAGAAGCCAAGATGGGTAGAGGATCACCAATTCCCACAATGTTGCGCAGAAAGATAGTGGAGCAATATCAGAAAGGTGTTACCCAGCGAAAAATTGCAAAGACTTTGCATCTATCATCATCAACTGTGCATAACATCATCCGAATATTCAGAGAATCTGGAACAATCTCTGTGCGTAAGGGTCAAGGCCGTAAAACCATACTGGATGCCCGTGATCTCCAGGCCCTTAAACGACACTGCACCACAAACAGGAATGCTACTGTAAAGGAAATCACAGAATGGGCTCAGGAATACTTCCAGAAACCATTGTCAGTGAACACAATCCACCGTGCCATCCGCTGTTGCCAGCTGAAACTCTACAGTGCAAAGAAGAAGCCATTTCTAAGCAAGATCCACAAGCTCAGGCGTTGTCACTGGGCCAGGGATCATTTAAAATGGAGTGTGGCAAAATGGAAGACTGTTCTGTGGTCAGACGAGTCATGATTCAAGTTCTTTTGGAAATCTGGGACGCCATGTCATCCGGACCAAAGAGGACAAGGACAACCCAAGTTGTTATCAACGCTCAGTTCAGAAGCCTGCATCTCTGATGGTATGGGGTTGCATGAGTGCGTGGCATGGGCAGCTTGCATGTCTGGAAAGGCACCATCAATGCAGAAAAATATATTCAGGTTCTAGAACAACATATGCTCCCCTCCAGACCTCATCTCTTTCAGGGAAGACCCTGCATTTTTCAACAAGATAATGCCAGACAACATTCTGCATCAATCACAACATCATGGCTGCGTAGGAGAAGGATCCGGGTACTGAAATGGCCAGTATGCAGTCCAGATCTTTCACCTATAGAGAACATTTGGCACATCATAAAGAGGAAGGTGCGACAAAGAAGGCCCAAGACAATTGAACAGTTAGAGGCCTGTATTAGACAAGAATGGGAGAGCATTCCTATTTCTAAACTTGAGAAACTGGTCTCCTCGGTCCCCAGACGTCTGTTGAGTGTTGTAAGAAGAAGGGGAGATGCCACACAGTGGTGAAAATGGCCTTGTCCCAACTTTTTTGGGATTTGTTGACACCATGAAATTCTGAATCAACATATTTTTCCCTTAAAATGATAAATTTTCTCAGTTTAAACTTTTGTTCCGTGATTTATGTTCTATTCTGAATAAAATATTAGAAGTTGGCACCTCCACATCATTGCATTCAGTTTTTATTCACGATTTGTATAGTGTCCCAACTTTTTTGGAATCCGGTTTGTATTTGCATATTTATAGATGATGACAATTGGCTTCTAAGTCGATTTAGATTTCCAGGCTATCTTCTTGGAGCTCTTGATATAATTTTAAAGATGAAATGCAGAAAAACATATACAGTATATTACATTATACAGATAAATTTTTAACTTCAATTAAATAATGTATATTTATATTGATTTGCATATTGAAAGAGGTGTAATTCTTGGAGGAGTCAGGGTGCATACACAAGTGTTACTTTTCATGCTGACCGGGATTTATGGAGCAGAAGAACGTGGAAGTTGGCGTACGCACAGATTTATGCATA